>NC_052356.1:60323531-60605577 GCF_009727055.1 Benincasa hispida | reverse complement strand
ATTCATAGATCAAGATAGATTTTTTTATCCTTGAACTATAAGATCTTTTCTGCCTTGTGGAAGAAAATTGGATCATTTTAGGTGATTTCAATCTCGTCCAATGGCCTTACGAGAATTCAAACAGCTGTAGAACGAACAGAGCCATGTCTGATTTTAATTTTTTTATCAATCATCGAGAACTCATTGATTTACCTATTACTAGTGGCTTGTTTACATGGACCGATTTTCGTACACCACCAACTCACACAAGGATTGATAGTTTTCTATGCATGGAATCCATTATCACCAAATTCAGTGATGTGTCTTTGAGAAGATTAGATAGACCAACTTCAGACCATTATCCCCTTCTACTAACTCTTGGAAATCAGAAATGGGCCCTTCCCCTTTTAAATTTAAAAATATGTGGCTCAAACAATCAGTCAAAGTGATTAATTTGAATTAACCTTCAACCACAAAAACTTCCTTCCTCTTATTAAAAATTGGTGAACAAACATCCTACTATTAGCCACCTTGGGCGTGGATTTATCAACAAACTAAAGGGACTCAAACAGGTGATTAAAGAATGGAATCAAACAACCTTTGGTCTTATTGAATCACAGGGGGTTTTACTTTTAGGAGACTTGAGATCAAAGAACAGATTTTATCCCTTAATGCAAATGAGGAGATTAAATGGAGGTAAAAGTGCAAATCCATTTGGCTGATTAATAGGGATGAAAACACAACCTTTTATCATAAGTACGTAGCTGCTAAGAAGAGAAAAAGTTGTACTATTGAAATCCTCGATGAACAAAATGCTAATGTGCTTCAGGATGTTAAAATTGAGGCTGAATTTATTTCTTTCTACAAAAAATTCTTCGCTAGAAAATCAGGGAACAAATTTCTGCCACATCCTTCAGTTGGGATATCATTGATAATGAGCTTAGCTAGTCTTTAAAACCTCTTTTCATTGAGACAGATTTGGATGGCAATTATGACATTGGAAACCAACAAATCACCAGAGTCTGATGGTTTCACCATCGAATTCTTTAAAAAATCTGGGAACATCTTAAAACCTGACTTAATTAGTGTGTTCAAGATTTGTTTAAGAATAGAATCATCAATGCAAATGTTAATAAGACATATATTTGCCTTATGTTCAAGAAAATTTGATGCCAAGAAAGTGGGAGATTTTCGTCCTATTAACTTTACTACTTGCCTCTACGAGATTATTACTTGTGTTTTGTCTAACTACCTAAATAAAGTCCTCCCTTCTACTACCATGCCTTACTAGTTAGTTTTTGTTGAAGGTAGACAACCCTTAGATGCATCATTGATCGACAATGAAATTATTGAAGATTGGCACTCTATAAATACTAAAGAGGTGGCCATTAAACTTGACATTGAGAAGGCATTTGACGAGGTTGATTGAGATTTTCTTGATGAAATACTGAAATTGAAGGGTTTTGGTACTAAATGGAGACAACAGAATAGAGGTTGTATATCCTCCACCAAATTCTCAATCATTATTAATGGCAAACCTAGAGGGAAAATTAAAGCCACTAGAGAACTAAGGCAAGGTGACCCTCTTTCACCCTTCCTCTTCATCCTTATTATGAATTGTCTTAGTAGGATCCTTTCTTTGGCGGTTGAAAAAGGTTTCATTTGCGGATATTCGATACCAAGATCTACCATAAACATCAATCTCCTCTTCACGGACGATGCTATCCGTTTTTCTACGGACAATGAAAGGATGGTTGATAATCTCATCAATTTGATTGGCCTTTTTGAAGATGCATCTGGGCTAGATATTAATAGACAAAAGTCTGAATTTTTGGGAGTAAATTGTGACGAGGTTTGGGTTGATTCTATTGCTGCAAAATATGAATACAAGGTGGGTCATTGGCCAACCACATACTTGGGTTTTCCCTTATATGGCGGGCCTAACACTCCATCATTCTGACAACCAATCATGGACAAGATTGACAAAAAGCTTCACTCTTGGCAACACAACTTTCTTTCCAAACGTGGTCGTTCAACTTCGATAAATGCCACCTTATCTAACCAGCCTATTTGCTATTTATCCTTTTTTCGTGCTCCAACAAAAATCATCGAAGGCATTGAACGTTTTTTCAGAAATTTTTTATGGTCTGGTCACAAAGATAGCAAACTATCCCATTTGATAAGATGAGATTGCATAAAGAAACCTCTTGAAAATGGGAGGTTAGGAATCATTGATATCAACCAACACAACAAAGCTCTCCTTGCCAAATGGATTGGGCGTTGTCACCTTGAAAAAATGGCTCTATGATGATTCTTGATCAAGACAAAGTGTGGTTCTCAACATTATGATCTAAAGGCAACAAATTATAGAACTCTATCTTCTAGGTGCCCCTGGAAATTTATTTTGTAGTAAAAGGATCTTATCTATAGGAATATTCACTATAACTTAGGTAATGGTTCATGTACAACATCATTACATGATTTATGGTTTAGAGAACACCCATCAAAACAAATTTTTCCTAAGTTGTTTGACACAAAACGTGCATCTGTGCGAAGATTTGGAATAATGAGCATTGCATTTGGGCTTTCAATTTTAGAAGACACTTAAAGGATGATGAAATTGAAGAATGGGAAGCCTTCACCCATCCTCTTTCAAACTTGACCCTTGCTGATAGAGACGATATATGGATATGGAAGCTTGAGTCAAGAGGATTCTCAACTAAATCTTTATACACTTTCCTCATCACTAGCATGCTCTCCCTCACAGATGATTTTTTCAAGAGACTTTGGAGATGCCCTTGCCAAAAGAAAAGTGAAATCCCTCGTATGGGAAATCGATAACTCTTGTATTAATACCATGGATAGATTATGGAAGCGCTGCCCTTGGATCAACCTCTCTCCCTGTTGCCTTTGCCAGAAAAATAATGAATTTATCCAGCATGTTTTCTTTGACTGCACTTTCTTTAGAGGGCTTTGGTATGAGATATTTGATGCCTTTAACTGGTAGGTTTTACTCCCTTTTGATATATAGAGTTGGCTGTATTTACTGATTAGTCACTCACCCTTCAAAGCCTCTAAAGATCCATTATGGTTATGCCTTATCCGTGTTGTTTTGTGGAGGATTTGGGATGAAAGATTCTTGCAGCGAAAATCTAGATCGACAACAGACATTATGATCATATATATCACTTTTTTTTTTTTTTATACAAAGATATATTGGCTATTAAAAGCCATGACTTTTATTTTCTTATTGCAAACTGAAAACATCTTTTGTATACCCTATGAAATGGGTCTTTTGTACCTTTGATATCTTTGGATATTTCATTCAATCAATTAAATCGTATCTTAATTTGTCAAAAAAAAAAAAAAAAACTAAGGGTAAATATCAATTTATACCCCTAAACTTTGGGAACTGTATTCGTTTAATCATAAATTAATAATTGTATCAATTTAAAACCCAAACTAATAATTTTATTAATTTAAATCTTGAACTTTCATAAGTATATCAATTTAAATCCTAAATTTTTATAAGTATATCAATTTAAATAGTAAACTTTAAAAAATGTATTCAAATAAAACATAATGGAGAGTTTAAATTGATACAATTATGGAAGTTATGGTTTAAATTGTTACACCTATAAAAATTTAACATTTAAATTGATACAATTATTAGTTTGAAGTTTAAATTGATACAACGTCAAAGTTAGGATATTTTCCCAAAAACTAAATTTATGTTAACCTATGTATTTTTCCCGTTTAAAATCGTTAATCAATAAACTCGTCTCCGATTAGCCTTCCGCGCGCAGGTTTTCTAGCACCAGGTACGCAGAGGAAGTCGACGATTGAGTCGGAATGAGTTCTACAAGCGCTCTTCGAGAGCTACAGCGCGAGCTGGAGACGAAAGCCAACGATCTCAGCAAGCTACAGAAAGGCGAGCCTCTAATCATTCTCGTTTCCTCCCTGTTGTTCATTCGATTAACACGTTTTATTGAAAACATCAATATTTTCAATTCAAAATACTGTGTCAACTATGTGCTATCTGGATTCAATACTGTCAATTTACTTTCACGAAAACCCTAACATGGTAATGGATTTATCAGATATTGCGAAGAACCACCAAGTGAGGAAGAAGTACACTATTCAGCTGGGTGAGAACGAGCTCGTTCTTAAGGTTTTCCCACCTCTCTCACTTGTTTCCTTTACGTGTTTGCTTGTGCATAGTTCAGTAGCGAGGATGGGAAGTACGATAAGACATTTTACTGACTCATGTATTTCTATCCGTGCAGAAGTTGCAAAAAATAGAATGAATTGTGTTAATATTCCCTTTTTCCGTTTCAATTTATACATTTCTGTGTAATGATGAATTATAATACGTAAATCGAGAGATCATTAGGGGCAAATTGGGTCAAGGGTTTTTTCTTTTCCACTTGATTTGACATGTAGTTTAGATTATGGAAATTTCTTTTCATTTATACAATCTGGTATACAATAAGAATTCAAAGCATTCTTATCAGGGTGCATTTTTTGCATTCATTGCTACTACATGTGAACTTGTTATCTGCTTCTTTACTTTACCTATGCAGGAATTGGATCTGCTTAACGACGACGCAAATGTATATAAACTGATTGGTCCAGTGCTCGTGAAGCAAGATTTGGCAGAAGCAAATGCGAATGTGCGCAAGAGAATTGAATACATCTCTGCAGAATTGTATGTTTTTTTCATTTGTTTTCCATATAATTTTTTAGTTACTGGATAGTAGTGATCATAATACCATAACCCTAGTCATTCGAGAACCGTCATCAGACTAATTACCTAATAAGATATATATATATATATATATATTTTAAATGTTGTTCGTCCTATACAATTTACGTATATCTTATGTCTCTCTCACAGTCATCAAATTGTTACTTTGTTTTAGATGAGGTGGTTTTTACCTTTTGGATGACTCTAGCTTAACCATAGATAGCTGATCATGTTATGAACTTTGTATACGTTAAAACTATGCTGGATGTTTTACGGAAGCAAGATGGAGGAGACAAAATGGGTGTTGTCATCAAGAAGTTGCAATTGATTGATATGGATTTTGTACTTGCCTATTTACAACCCCTTTGAAGAGTATCAATTTGGATACACTTGCTGAGCATACTACTTGAAATATTAGCTAGGATCATGAAAAGAAACAAAGTAAGAGAAATACCTTGTTTAGAACCTTTAGAGGCTCGATAATTGTAATACCTATAGGCTTATTTTATTATTGAGGAAATGGAAAAAAGATGTTGGAGATGATGGTGGATAGTTTTCTTGGTTCTTGGAAAGTGAAAATTCCAAAAAAGTTGAAGTTCTTCGTTTGGCCGGTTTTTCACGGTAGAATTAATACCTTGTGTAGGTTCTCGAGGAAGTTGCTAGCCTTAGTTAGGCCTTTTTGCTGTATTTTGTGTCAGAGGGAAGAGTAAGACTTGGATCACTTGTTTTGGAATTGTAATTAAGCTCGTTCAGTTTGGAACTACTTCTTTGGAGTGTTTGGTATTCTGTTAGCACATCATAGAGCTTTTATTAACATGATCGAGGAGTTTCTCCTCCATTCGTTGTGTAAGGGGATAGGGAGTTTCTTATGGAAAGTTGGAGTGTGTGCTTTGTTGTGGGGCATTTGGGGGAGAGAAATAAAAGAATCTTTAGGGGGATTAAGAGGGATCATTTCAATGTTTGGTCACTAGTGAATTTTAATATTTCTCTTTGGGCATCAGTGATAACCTTGATAAAGGACTAAAAGGTCATGGATTCATTCCATGGTGGCCACCTACCTAGGATTTAATATCATACGGGTTTCCTTGACGCCCAAATGTTGTAGGGTTAGGTGGGTTGTCCAGAAAAAGATGAGTTCCTTTTATAGTTATTTGCAAGGTCACATGTTAGTTTGGAGACTCTTTCTCTAGGGTGCTCCCTTTTGTTGGCTTTGTGTTTTTGTATGCCCTTGTATTCTTTCGTTTTTTCTCAATGAAAGTTGGTCTTTCTTTTCTTTTCTTTTTTTCTTTTTCTTTTTATTTATTTATTTAAATCTTTAAAGAGTCCTGCTTTCCAAGTGGCAACAACCTCAAGAAAATCTTGTTCTATCATATAGTGGGATTTTTCAAAGTCAATCTTTACAACCCACCTGCCAATATGAACGTAGCTCAACACTCAAGCCATCTACTTCTCTCGAGGTTGGAAGGTTCAAGTCCCTTTTCATATTTATCGTACTTAAAAAAGAACCCATCATCTTTTCTTCCTCTTGTTATCCACTATCTTGCCGTGGAGCAATTATTGGATGACTAGACACAACACAGGCTGGATGATGCAGCAAATGGTAGCATGCAGAATCATTTCAACTTGTTTACAAGCATCTTGGAATATTTTGTAAACGCTAGTTTTACCAAATTGGTGGGATGGAAGTTAGATACTTTGTGAAGCCATCACTTTCTTTGGATTATGACATAAAAGAAGTCTCACTAATGCAAGTAAGAACATCATTGTTAAAAAATTCCACCTTAAGCAAATTCTTTTTTATGAATATTCCAACGACTAAAAATTCAGAAGAGTGGCAATATAGGTTGCAGCTTTGCAAGTTCCAAGGTTATCATGCTTGCTTTAATCTTTTAAATGGATAACAATCTTTCCAAATGCTGACTATCTTCCAAGAAATAGGTCTCAGACTCTCAGTCCTAACTTGTTAAGAAAATAGAATGAAATCTGATTTAGAGTAATGACCTAACTTGAATAGGATCTATTCTATAGGTTGTACATCGGTGTCCTTGAGTTCTAAGTAATGACCTAACTTGAACAGGATCTTTTCTTCTTCTTTTTGTTTTGTTTTTTTGTTTTTTGTTTTGATGGAATGTTCAATCAGAACTTCATTGATGGTATGAAATTGCAAAAGGGCAATTATTGCCATGAGGGATTACATAATGCTATTTTATTGTGAGATGAGAGAAGTAAGATTGTAATCACAAAAGAAAGAAGTGAATTTACACCATGAGGGAGATATATACAAAAAGTGACCAAAATATTGTGTGTAGTTCGTTTCCTTGTTGTCGAAGATGTGATGGTTTTGCTCAATCCAAATGGTCCATTGATAGGCTTTGATGATGAAAGTCCACAATATCTCCTTGTCCTTCTTGAAAGGGTGAAAGATAAGCAACATATTCAGTAGAATAAGGGGATGATTCGGGAAGACCATGTGATAGTTGAAGGCAGCCATGATTCTATTCCAAACTGTCTCTGCAAATTCAAAATGTACCAAAATGTGCATAAGAGTTCCTTCACATATGTGACCAAGAACGCACCAACTAGGGGCGGACACAATCCAGGAGCTTCTTTTATCAATATGTCGACTGTATTGATGCCACCATACAGACATAGAAAATAGGATTTTTTTTTCTTTAGGTTGTACAACCATGTCTTTGAGTTCTAAAGAAATCCTATTTAGAGTAAAAGCACTTTGAAAGAATTAGGAATGTTAGCACCCACACCCATATCCAGAAAATTGGCTTAATTACGATAATCACTACTTCAAAATTGCAAAATAAGACACGTCCTCTAATGCCGACACCTTTATGAGAAAAAAGTAATACATTTATCTCCTTGGCCTAGCCATTTGAACATTTTGCTTCCATGAGTGCTCTACTCTCACTATTTTTGTAAGTTGAAGTTTCAAAGTTTTCACAAGATAATTCTCTTTGGTTGGCCTAAGCACTTATCTGAGTCTTCAACACCTCCAAAGGCCAAGGATCTAGCAATTTCAAAATGCTGCAATGCAACTGGCCAATATAAGCATAGCTCAATGGTGAATACATAGAAATTGATTCCCTCCCCTGAGTTTGAGAGTAAGGGAGAATTTTGGGAGACTATTTAAGAGTTCTCAAAGATCGTGCACTAGTTATCATCATAATATTGTTCGGTAATCAATCAAGCAAAATCCTAGACTATTTGGTAGGAGCCATTGCCTTTCTTATTTATATTTTCATTTTTATATTTATTTATTATTATTTTAAAAAATAGACAACATATATTTCCAAACAACAAAAAGGTTACAAACTAGAGGTTCGGGTAGAGAAAACCTCTGCGAAAGATAACTCTTCATGATGTAGGGAGTTTACCTTGTCAATTAGGTTATTCTTTTTTAAGTCGTTTAAGTTTTGTTTTAGTATTTTAATTTGTATATATAAGAAAAAGTACTTTAGTTCGTTTTCCATTTCTCTACAAATAGGGAATTGCTCCCGTATATTCATTAACATTTGATTGATAATAAAGATTCTTTGATAGACTTCGTGGAGAGAACTCTCCTTAGTCACTCAGGCCACACCACTTCAAATCAATGATGATATAAAAAAAAGATACTATGGTTGTGTAAATCTTTCCCGATCTTTTCTCCAATGCCTATATCTATTTCTTTCTAAATAGAGAAAATGAAATTTGCTGGAGACAGCCTTTCTACAAAGGAAAGATTGTTAGGAGGAAGAGTCCTCCAAGGTTTCAGTAATCCAGGTTTATGGACGGAATCTTAATAATAGCCAATGACCGTTCTACCATTTTTTCTCTATAGATGCTCAAACTACCAGAACCAAGTTTTGCTTCCAATTATTGCCTTCCAGTTTCATGATTCATGCAAAAACTCCTCTTTTGTTTGTGATTTCTTTGACCCATACCAAGATATGATAGTTCTGAAGCTCATGCTTAAGTTCTTTTGAAATGGAGGGACAGAAATAAGATTAGATAGAACATCTAAAAACTAGGTCACTTTATATTGAATGAAGGGCATGGTGCAAGTATTAAACTACCTGTTTCTTCTATATTCCATCCATAAGATTTTTCTGACAACGTCAATTACAGACGTATATAGTGCATTTATTGCCTTTAAGTATGTAAGTATATAGTGCATTTGAAGTATGTAACTGCTAAGGGAGAAGTTGGAACAACAAAGAGCGGCAAAATATGTGGAGAAAAAAGAAGAGCAAATAGGCAGATGAACAAGATCACGACATAAGATATACATATGACAATTTAGAATCACAGGAATTCTTATTAGTATGTAATATAAGGCCCAAAGTTGAGCTCAAAGTGGATAGAACATGTCTCTCACCCTAGCAAAAGAGGAAAAAAGAAAAAAGAGTTGCCTGTGTGAGATATGTTCTATTCTATCTGCCTGTGTCTCTGTCTCATGCAGGTAATAAGAATTCATGTTTGGAGGACGTAGGCAATAACAATTATTCTATAGTACATTGCTCCAAAGAACACCTGCCTGAGCAAAAAAAGCCTACCAAAAAAAGAACTGGCAGGCAGATGGAGAAAGAGTTGGACATAACGAAGGACATAGGCGAAAAGAAGGAAATAGGTCAGAGCAGAGTCGAGACTATCAATAAGAAATAGGGAGGGAGATTTAAAATGGGACAGATACAGTTTACCTTCTATTTGCGGTGCCAGTTTTCCAAATCTATATATTGCATTTTTTTTATTTTTTTTTATTTTTTATAAATTGTAACATTCTACTTCCATGTACCTTGATAATAATGAAACTACTTCCATATATCTTAATAATAATGACAATATAGTTTTCCCAGTCACCATTTTCATGTGGTTTAATTCAATGATTTTTGCACAATTCAGGAAACGTCTTGATTCAGCCCTTCAAGATTTGGAAGAGAAGCAAAATAGCAAGAGAGATGCGGTTAGTACTTTTCTTCCTTCTCTAGATCTTAAAGCTAACCTGTGGCTGATATCTACAGAACCCAAAAATAAAGCAATAAAACATTTTTTGTCTGATTCTTGCTTGTATAAGGAGAATCCACAAAATGATTTCTTGTCTTCAGATATGATGAATACACAAGGCATACTTAAAATGTGTCTGGAGAAAAAAGTTTGAAAACAAAGAAACTGAAATTTAAACTTGATTTAAAACCGTAGGAAATTTAGAAAATGACTGGACTTAGGGAAGTTTGTTTGAGCATTCTGCCTCATCCCCTTTTTCCTTGATGCAAAACAAAGTTCAAGATGCATGAGCTTCTGTCTGCTACCTTACATCTAGGTCAACTTCATGGTAGAAATTATTGAAGCTGGACTAAGTAGTGGTTTTTGAAACTACAGCGAAGTCCTTTCCCAATTGAAACATTGAGGACCGGAAGTGAAAAAAGAAAAAAGAATGAAAAACAAGAATGCCAATATTGACAGAATAGAGTTAAGGCATTTTCTTTTTCTTTCATACGATATATTTATGGTTCCTCCATAAATGATTAAATAGGGCTTCTTCCTCTTTGCAGATTTTCTTTTTAATCTTATGAATTTCTTTTCCTCCATAAATAAGTCAAATAATTTATTTTAAAATTATGAACACAAAATATTTTTATATATTGTAAGCAAACCCAGAATCAATTTCATAGATGTATGAAATAAAAAGGAGGGAGAGATGTCTTGATATTACAATAAGAGGCCAAAATACACAGTTCACGTTTTTACCACCCCTCCCCACCTATTCGAGAGGGTGGTAAGCCCTCCTTAGCAAGGAAATAGACTCCTAACTACTGTAATACATACGTTCATCCTGGAGACTTTCTACACATTAACTTCCCTAAACACAAGACACAAAACACACTGTACGCTTTCTCACATGTGCATTACATTAAGGGGTGAATTCTCATTTCTACCCCTTATAGCATATGTATTGACTATTGGGGTCTGACAAGGAGTTACATTAAACTTCTTCGGTTAGATATAGAAGTAGCTAAACTATAAGAATGAAAATGTGGTCTTAGTTTTTTGTATGCCCTTGTATTCTCTCATTTTTTTCCCCAATGAAAATTGTTTCTATATAAAAGGAAAAAAAGGGAAAAAAAAAGAGTGAATTGAAACGTGGAGACAGTTAACACCTAGAAATAGTGAGGAAGATAATGTTGTAAAAACTTCTAGCATAAGATTGATTCTTTTTTGCAAAAGCCTATAGTTCCTTAGTTGCCCAAAAGAAGCTCTAACATAACAATATACATCCAAATAAGCCTTTGGCAGCAGGGGGTGTACAACATCCCCTTTGTGAGTCAAATCATGTAAATGGGATTTGGTGGAGAATGCCTATTCTTTCCAGCTTCCAAACCGAATGTATTCTAAATGTAATTAGTGTATTGTATACAAGAGGTGATTTATTTTAATCCATCCTACAGTTTCTTCCTTTTTAGGGAATAAGGGCCGGTTTTTTTAATGGAAATCTAGACAATCGAAATATTCAGATGTCCGAAATTGTAGATGTTTGAAAATTCAAATGCTGGCATTTTAGATTACCATGTTGTTTTGAAAGAATGTTTGGAAATATTTGGATAACTTTGTTTGTTTTGTAGTATTTATGTATGGGAATATCTAAAGATTATGTATTATACCAATAATACCTTTACTAATTTTTATGTGATTACAAAAAAACTAAGAATGAAAATAAATATAGTACAAAAAAAATGAAAAAAATAATTTCAATAGTTGTACAAGAGAGTAAATACAAAAGTATTTGGCAACTATTGAAAATGTATAGTAAAGCAACCTAGCACTTTAAATTTCGTTCGGAAATAATCAAAATATTATTCAATTGAACTAAAGTTTATTTTATATCTAAATGTAAAATGTTACTGTACTTAATTGCATATGATTATTTGTTTGCGCATGAATGCATAGTTGATTATAGTTATATATATAAAAAAAGAATACATTATTTTATTTTGAACTACAAACTAAAAACTGCGAAAAAAATTGATGAAAGAAAAATATAAAAGAAAATTTTGAGGAGCAAATATGTCATTTGGGTATGCCCTCTACAGGACATTTAAAAGTCCATGTTGCAAGAGGGCTTCCAAAATTATTTGATAAATGCCCCTATATGCTCTCAAGATGTATGGATATTTCACATTAATGCAAAACAAAAGGAGTAATCTAGATGGCCATCCATGACCCATGGGAATCTTGAATTTTTCACCATACAAATGGTCCCTTAGCTTTAGGTCCCAAATTCCGAAGTCAGCCATCTAAACTTGACAGTAGCATGTTTATGATTGGTGATGGAGAAAGGTTTCTCATCAAGGATAGACAAAATATCGGTGCTAACCTTATTGCAAATGAATTGATTGATTTTTAGAATGGAAGAGGTTTTATTATAAAGGTTGACTTTGAAAATCTTTTGATAAGGTGGATTGGGCGTTGTTAGATTACATTAAATTCTTGAAAGACGTTGGAAACTGATGGAGATAATGGGTTAAAGAGTATTTCTCCTCCATTCTTATAATTGGAAAACCTAGGGGAAAGTTTTAGGGTACAAGACAAGGTCACAAGGATGTCTCCTGTCACCTTTCATCTTCATTCTGGTCCGTGATTCTTGTAGCTGCCTTTTTTCCAGAGAGGTATGAGCACAGGCTTTCTGGAAGGCTCTTCCATCGGAGAGGTCTCTCCTATAAACCACTTGTAATTGGTGATATAATCCTGTTTTCTTGCTCATCTCTGGAAAAGCTTATGAATTTTCTAAGTTATTAGAAGTTTTAAGGTTCTTTGTGCCTTCATGCAAATATGAATAGTAAGACTAAGCTCCCTGGCATCAATGTTAGCAACTCTCAAAAGGCAACAACAAAATGGTGGGTGGTTTTTGGGACAACCAGTCAGATTTGTGGAACCTCAATTATAGAAGAAATTTGAAAGAGGAAGAAGTTGAAGATTGACTTCTTTTGATGGACAAGATAAACATCCAAGCTTTAGGACAAAATCCTTATCGCCCCTTGGACCGGAGCTGCGTGAATGGGGACCTTAGCATACACCCCCTGTCTGCCACGAAAGTTTCCTCTCTCTAAAGTGAGGATGAAAAAAGAATTCCTTGATCATTTTGCTGTAGTCACGCTGGCTAGCCTAAAACCAAACTAATCAAAGGAATAAGTCCACACAACGTTTAATCAAGGTCCTCTGTTGCCCTCCTGCAAGAATGCAACACCAAGACCCCATCAAGTTACACATCTTCCAAGATAATAACCCTTCCATGGAGATTTTGCCAAACAAAAAGCTTAACCTGCTTGGGAAATTTTCATTCACCACATCTAGTGAAAAACCAATCTCTCTTGGGAGATGGGTTGACCCGTCAAAGAGAAGGATTTATAGGAAAAAGCCTCTGGAGGGCTAAGGCACTATAATCGAAAATCCCTTCTCTCAAAAGAGCACTGAAACTCTCCCAACAAAGAAAGGAGAGCAACAATATTCCTCGTTTACCTTTCAAACAACGAATGACGGAACCTCAAAATGGGGGCTGGCTAAGCCAGAACGTAAACCACTGAGACAAACTAGCATTAATTGTTTTCATGATGAATTTGTGAGTGTAATCCTTGACATTGAAAGTATAAGTTGAATGGGATAAAGGCTTCTTTTGTCACAATTGTTCTAGAAACAAAAACATCTTCCTTATTTCAGCACAATCGTTCGTTGGTTTGTATAAACCTTTTCTGCTTTGGATATTACTCAAATACAATGCAATTCATTTGCTTATTTTTGGTTTGGTGTCTTGCAGATATTGAAGTTACAGCAAAGGATTCAATCTCTGCAGGCTGGAAAAGCTAAAGCGTAACCTGTTTTATTGTTGTTTTTCAGCTGTACGTCCTAAACTTATGTTAATCTTTTTGCAATCTCTCTTGTATCAGTTGAAGATACACTGCTCACTCAAAAGATTGACAATATTTTTATTAGTTTGATTTTGATTTTAGATACGTACATAACTTTCATATTTCTTGCAAATTACTTAACAAGAACTTAGCATCTCCTAAAAAATATTTTGCATTTGTAATTTGACAAGAACTTGGCATCTTGAAAGAAAGTGTTGGTAATAATTTTCTTCTGGATTTCAAGGGTTTATCCGTTTTATCCATCCATGGGTGGTCTGCTACTCTTTGGTCTAAATGGACTTTTGCTATTGATTGCTGTATGTGCTTGTCTTTTTCTCCATCTGGTTTATTTCCTTCACAGCTTAATGGTGGGTCCATATACATCTTTGTTCCCCATCTTTTTGTCTACCAATTATTGCGTCAGGTAGTGAGATCCCCATTTTAGTCTGACTAAAACCTTTTTGGATTAGATGTTTTTCTTCTTCAAGAAAATTACGTGAGTATTCAGGGCCATGATAGCTTACATACCTCAGAAAATTTAACATCTTGGTTAGGTCACCACTTTGGTAACCATAGAAGTAGGAACCCATTTTGAGTTCAAGATTGTGCACTTCAATAAATCTTTTATGAGAGAAAGCAACAGAGGTTGTCAGATTGGATCAACTCATTATGTTAGGATAAGCGTTGGTTTGTATGGTTCTGGATCAGATGCCAATCTTACAAAGATTGGTGGCTCATAAAGCTCTTTTTAAACGAGGTTCTATTCTCATTTAGCAGTCATTTGAAATCAAAATGCAAAAAAGTCTATTGTTTTAAGTTGGTTTAATTTTCTGGGATTCACTCACCTATTTGTGGCAGTTCCTAGACTTCCTCTTTGCTCACTATATTGTAAAATCTATAATTTCTCTCTTATTTTGCAAAATACTATATTAGCTATCAACCACCACCAATGACACCACTCTCAGGAAGACATTCTGTTGAAAGCTGCTTCGATTGAATGGATACCTGCCAGGTAAAGCTTCTTTTTATGAGGGGAGCGACCTTACTGGGACAGGGAGAGAGAAAAAGGAGAGCCAGAGAAGAGAAAAAGGAGAGCCAGAGAAGGGGATATTCGGAGGGCAAGCCTGGTGATGATTAGATATGTTAAATAATATAATATTAAATTCATCTTCACTCGTTAGCTAAGCTTTTAAATTCATCGGTGATTTAACATGGTATTAGAGTAGGTGGTCCATGAGGTTCTGGGTTCAGACCTCTGCAATGATGTTATTTTCTCCAATTAATTTTGATTTCCATTTGTTGGGTCTTCTATATATTTCAACCCATCAAGTGGAGTGTTGATGATATAATATTAAATTTATTTTCATTCATGGGCTTAAGCTTTTAGGTCAATTGTTGATTTAACAAGATCAATTCACATTGCAGTTGAGGTGACCATGGTGGAAGGGACGGAGAGTGGCGTCGATGATTTTTTATGGCATACTTCCCTCACTTTCTGATCCTCATGATTCTCTTTTTGAATGGCCTTGATTTTATTTCTTCATAGTGATTTTAAGGTGTGAGAAAATAAAAGTATGGTGTGGCAATTGACATAGAACCCATTTGGCAACCAAGCAAGGAGATCCAGTTATTGATTTGTGAATCATTGTGCAAAGGACCAAATCATTCTGTTGCCTCTGGCATGTGCTTCAAATTCCAAACGGAACTCCTTGCCGGGAACCATTGTTTTTGTATGGTTTTAGTAGCTTTGTTAGGTTGATTTTCAACATAGACCACATTCCTAAGAAGTTATTGCCTACAAACTAGGATTTTTCTTATGTCATTCAGGAAATGGAAGATATGATGCTTGTCTAATTGCCCATCCTTGCTGAAACAACCCTGGAAGAGACATTGTGTCCAAAAATGGTTTAACCATTATGTATTTACATGCTTTTTTATTTATGTGCTTCTGTTCTTTGCTTATTTGGATCAGACAACATATTGAAAGCTTACCCCGAATTTTACTACTCGTCATTGATGGTAAGAAATAGTTGGACATTGGAATTTGTGGTGAATTGGTTTTTTTGGCTGAAATTTTTTATCTGTTTTGTTGTTTTTTAAAGAAAATAATTAATGAAAAGTTATCATCTAAATGGTTAGTTTCACACAGAGAATTTGAATTTAAAGAGCAATTACTTAAAATTTTAGATAAAACGAAATTATTACCTATCAAATTATTCAAATATGTAAACTAAATCTTAATGTTCAATTCAAATCTATCCATGGTCTATTAAACAATAAAATTTGAAATTTAAGTACATTAATAATGATTACTTTCCCATCTTCGTCTGCATTTAGCTCGCGAATAATTCCCCAAGGTTAGGAATGTGGAACAAGGGTAAATATGGGTGAAAATAATTGAGATTTTGAATAAAAATTAACGTTGTTTAGCCTTTTATCAAATTAGTGCTCCCCAAGGTTAGGATCTAGAACAAGAGTGAAAAGACAAAAGTATTGGAAATAATTGAGTTTTTGAATAAGAATTAACGGTGTTAAGCTTTTTATTATATTAGTAAAGTAATTATTTCTATAGGATCTTTCCAAACGATGTCGACCAAGTTGAGATTAGTGTCATTTCTTTAAGTATGGAACCACTATCAAAGAATGACACGTAAGAAAGTCGAACTAGTACTTTTAACCTACATATTCATGTTTCTAAAGAATAATCATATACAAATATCAAAGCCAATCTACCTAAGATTAGCTGACTTTAGTATAACTCAATTAGTTAAGATATGACCAAGAGTTAGAGGTTAAACCTCTCTCCTTGAAAAAATCTAAAATTAGCTCAAAAATTCATTTGGTCACCAAGCAAATGGGGCGTCAACTTTTTACCACCCACACTAAAAATTAGATATGAAGACAAGAAGGGTAGGAGGTAGCACGCGCAAGGTACTTGGTATTCGTGGTCTACATATCTGATCATTATTCTATCAACCATAATAGCACTAAGGCGAGTTTCCCCAAAGTAAGCCCTACCAACTCCACGAGCAAGAGCATGAAACCCTTTTGGTTTTTCCTCCTTTCTTTCTTTCTTATTTTATTCTTTCTCAATGGTGAAAGCAAAGTTTTTAGGTTCGATTAATAATCATTTGATATTTGGTTTTTGTTTTTTAAAATTAAACTTATTTCATCCACATTTTTTATAATGATTTTGCATATTTCTTAAGTATAATGGTTGAACTTTTAGCCAAATTCTAAAAAAACAATAATTTGAAAGCTACTTTTTTTAGTTCTCAAAATTTGACTTAGTTTTTTAAACCATTGGTGAAAAGTAGATAACAAAGGAAGAAATTTGAAGGTGAAAGTAGTGTCCACACAGGCTTAATTTTCAAAAACAAAAAAAAAAAAACAGAAACAAAATTTATCTATGAGCACGTTCGGGTCTTTTCGATTTCATTGTGACCAAAATACAACACATACATTCTAACATACAATTATGCAAATTCACACTAATTAAAGGCATGATTTGAACAATAAAATTACAAGGAAAGAGTTCTCATACCAGTTGAAGACCCTCTTTAAGCTTTGGAACTTAGATACAGCAGAAGAACCTCCACCCGCACTCTATCGCCCAGCAAACAAGTCGGCTGCAGCAGCACGATCGTCTACACAAACGGTAGCAACACGAACAATCATGAACAAGTGAACAACAGCGGGGACGACACCACCAAAATGGAGCTTTTGTATTCTCGGAGTGAGAATCTAAAGTGTGGTCTTTGGTGAGTTTGGTAGAGGTTGGAGAAAGAACTAATCGTGTAGATGATAAGCAAGTGGGAGAGAAAAGGAGTTATCGTATAGCTATGTGCTTATCATTTAGAAGAATCTACACGATTATGTAGGTTTTATTAAGCGATCGTTTAGTAAATGGTAGACGATCGTTTAGAAAATGCGGCACACTATGCACTCGTTTAGGAAAACTAAGCGATCGTTTAGGGACTAGCGTGCGATCGTTTAGGCGCTGGTGTACGCTCGTTTAGGCGATGAGCGACTATCGTATAGGCTCTCAAGCTATGCGATCGTTACGTTTTCACACCGATGCGATCTTTTCAAACTTTTGCAAAATGAAACAAATTTTCATTTTATTCTTCAGTTACAATAACCGACTTTGGATTCTTCCACTAACGCACGTCCGAGAGAAGTTTTAGGCCAATTATCATATAATTAACCAATTTAATAATTAATGAATATAATCATATTATATTCTTACCCTATAGTTTGATATCACATATCTACTATAGTAATTTCCCCTCTACTTGATATAAATCATATTTACATCTAATTGCCTCCAAAATAATGTATTTAATACATTTAGCCAATTATATCATATATAATTAACCAGTCCAATTATATCATATATAATCGAACTTCCTTTTGTCAATTTGAAAATTTCAAATTAACCCAAATACTGATTCTCGACTTTATCCAAGCTACCCAAGGGACCTTATGGACCTGTGGCTCGAAGCTCCAATGATACGTGAATAGTTGACTAAACTCTTTAGCCACGAGATCCACCATCCGTTAACTGTTAGACATTCCACTAAAGACCAACAATTGAACTCTTCTTACCATAGATATATTTTTGTATCCATCGGATATAACCAATCATGAGTAGATGACCCTTCACAGATGCTCGTAAGTACAACTGGGCTAATTTACCGTTTTGCCCCTGCAGTTATATCTCACTTCTTAAGTACCACAGATTCCTTTAATGAACAATACAACATAGTCCAACTATGTGTGAACACCTTTCGGACCAAGAGAAGGTGTGTGGTGCCACATCGTTCAAGCCCTGGAATCAGTCCTTAAGGGAGCTATCTATCTACTTACCCTTACTTCGGAGAGTTCCTTGCTCCCAAATCAGACGAATCCCCAAAATGGTAGGTTTGAATCGGCGACTTGGCCACTCGCACCCATCAAATCAAAGGACCACCCTCAATGACCGAAGTTCCCAACTCACTCAGGATTGAGGTCATGTTACCTATGGTCATCTAATGAAGTGAAGTCTCTGTCATGAACGGTGTTATATAACGAGACGTTAACACTTCGTGGTCAAGTCTTATACAAAATCTTTGTATAGGACGCCCTTGCTCGCATGTCCCCAATACGAATGATTGAATCAGACCATCTGTGATAAGTCACAATACTTGTGACCATTCCACAAAGTGGGTCGCATCTATAGTGTTACCAGGATAAGGTTTCCTTCCTATATCCATATACTATAGACCATTTTGGTTATCACTCTAGACATGATCCACTTGTATGTCACCACATACATGCTTAAGTTACATACAGATAACTGGAGATTTCATGTTTATTGGTTTGTGGTAAAATAAATAAAACACATAACTGAGCAAAAAACAAAATGTGAAGTAAATATCATATATTATACAATACAAGCGCTCATACAAACTGTTTACAAACTACAGGACACGAGACTTTAGGGCATCAACCCCAACAGAAACAACACTTTGATTCTTACTTCTCCAAGAAATGAGAGAGTCACCGAGGTTGAAACAGTAACCGGAGGTGGAATGTCGGTAAATTGGATCACCAGCCCAATCAACATCAGAGTAGCCAGAAAAAAATCAGGGAAGACTAGGAAAAGAACTGAAGTCCATGTCCTAAAGTTTTATTGACATAACGGAGGATACAAAGAACATCAGTAAAATGTATGGTCCGAGGAGCAGCCATGAATTGACTAACAATGTGAATAGCATATGCAATGTCAGGACGAGTGACTATCAGATAAATGAGGCTGCTAACAAGTTGACAATAGAGACTGGCATCCTCAAGTGGAATGCCATCAAGTGGAGTCAAGCGAACATTGTAATTGAGTGGTGTTGAAGCCGTAGCAGAGTCAGTGATAACAGAGTGTACCAAAAGATCTGAGGCATACTTTGGTTGAGACAACGAATAACTAGCAGAGTTTAATGATACTTCAAGGCCAAGAAAGTAACTAAGTGAGCCCAAATCCTTCATATCAAAGTGTTCGCCAAGGTAACGTTATAGATCAGAAACAGCCTAAGGGTCACCTCCAGTAATAATCATATCATCAACATATAGAAGAAGAATAATATGAACGCGTAAATAGTGCTGTATCATGAGGACTGGATGTATATCCAAGTTGAGTGATGGTGGAACTAAAAGTTGCAAACTAAGTCCGAGGGGCTTGTTTTAAACCATACAATGCTCGATGGGAGACATACCTTCTGGGATGGAAAAGAGACATCTGAGGGTTGTTGCATGTACACCTCCTCAGATAAGGCCCCATTAAGAAAGACATTCTTGACATCCATTTGAAAAAGTGGCCACTGTTTGGCTGTAGCAACTGCTAAGAGGCACCAAACAGATGTCATTCGTGCCACAGGTGCAAAGGTTTCTTCATAATCGATCATATACTCCTGAGAATAGCCTTTTTCCATTAACCGAGCTTTATAACGCTCAATAGAACCATCAAAGTGAGTCTTGATCTTGTAGACCTACTTGCAACCAATGGGCTTTTTACCATGGGGTAAATCAATGTAGTCTCATATGTCCATCTTATCTAGAGCCTGAAGTTCTTCTCTTATAGCTTGCTGCCACAGGGGATTAGTATTTGCCTCATGAAAAGAGGTAGGTTCAACCGAGGAACTGATAGTAGAAAAATAGTGAAAATATTGAAGATGAGTAGGAGGTGCCCTTACCCTAGTGAAGCGTTGAATATGAGAAGTAGGGTTATGAACAGGTTTAATTTCCACAAGTGAGGCAGAAGACTGATCATGATCAACAGAGACTAGCACATATTGCTCAAACTAAGCTTCAGAGGAGGATGCAGGGAAGGGAAAAGATAAAAAACATCGTTAGAAATATAAGGAAGAGGACTCAAGAGAGAATCATGAAAGGTCAAGAGACTAGAGAACATAGTGTGCTCCCAAAAGGTGATATGCCAAGAGATGCGCAATCTGTTAGAAAAGAATCCCAACAACGAAAACCTTTGGGTTCAATTCCGTAGACAAGGAAGCAATAGAGACGTGCACGTGGTTCTAATTTGGTATGTTCATGGAGGTAAAGAAGTACAAAACATGCACAACCAAAGACCTTGAGGTTAGAGTAATTAAGAGAAGTACCATATAAGCGTTCGAACGGAAAATCATTTTGAAGAACAAAGGAAAGAAGGCGATTGGTTGTGTCGACAAAGGTAAGAGCAGCTTCACCCCAAAATTTTGCAAGGCAGAAGGCAGATAGAAGTTGGGTCCGGACAAAGTCCAAAATGTGACGATGTTTCCATTCCGCTCGCTCATTCTATTGAGAGTTATGGAGACAGGAGTGCTGAACAAGAGTGTCTTTTTGGGTGGGAAAGGAAAGGAGACTAAAGTCTTTATATTTCAAGACGTTATCTATATGCAGTGCCTTGATTGTGTGAGAGAACTAGATGTGAACCATATTAGCAAAATCAATATATATTTGAGACAGGGAAGAACGATGTTTAAGAAAATATATACAGGTAAACCAATAGTAATCATCAATGAACAAGACAAAATAACGATACCCATTGATAGTGGAGATAGGAGCAAGTCCTCAAATATCAGAATTAACTAAGTCAAAGGGTTGATCACTTATAGCATTGGATTGAAAAAAGATAATGTAGGTTGTTTTGCAAGTTTGCAATTCAAACAGTCAAAAGATACAAATTTGGAGACATTATTCAAATTGTTACTAGAGATTAAATGACGGAGTTTTTTGGAAGAGGCATGACCGAGGCGGAGATGCCACTGATATATAGCAGTCAGTGATAGCAGCAAAAAGAGAATAAGCAAGAAGCTGAAGTGATGTGAGTTCAAACATCCGTTAACTACCGGTCACTCCACTAAAAAACTGACAGCTGCACTCTTTGCGCTACAGATAAATTTCTGTGTTCATTGGATATAGCCAATCAATAGTGCGATGACCCTTTACAAATTTCTCATAAGTATAGTTAGGTTAAAATACCGTTTTACCCCTGTAGTTACATCTAACTCCTTAAGTACCACTGATTCCTCTAATGAACAATAAGTCATAGTCCAACTATGACTAAGTCCCTCTTAGGCCAGGAGAGGGTGTGCCCACTATGTTCAAGACTCGGAATCAGCCCTTAAGGGAGCAATTTATCTACTTACCCCTGCATCGGGAAATGAGTGAATTCCGTCTTGGGTAGCTGTATTCCCAGCTCCCTAGTCCGACGAATGCCCAAAATGGTAGGCTTGTTGAGTTGATAATCTGGACACTCTCATCCATACAAATCAAAGGACCCCCTTTATGAGCAGGAGTTCACAACTCACTCAGGATTTAGGTCATGTCACCTATGGTCATCCTAGTGAAATGTAAGTATCTATTATTAACAGTGTTATATAAAGAGAATAATCACTCCAGTCTTATACAAACTCTTTGTATAGAATACCCCCGCTCACTGTCTCCATATGAATGATCAGTATCAGACCATTGTAGCACTTTACAACACTTGTAACACCTACAAAGCGGGGCGTATCCATAGTGTCACCAGGATAAAGTACCCAGCCTTATCTATCTACTATAGACCATTTAGGTTATTATTTAAACAAGATCCACTTGTACGTCTCTACATACTTGTTTAAATTACATGAAATAACCTCGAATCTTCGTTTATTGGATTGAGTATATGCTTACAAAATAATAATTATTGTATTAACAACAATATGTTTAAACAAAGTTTATAAACTACGAGATTACAAAGAGATTTAGGATACCAATCCTAACACCGGCGGTCTCAGTGGTCGTGTAGGGCAGTTGTCTAGAATATAACCTCATTTGTGATAGTATTTGCACTCGACTTTTGGGCAATCAGCAAATTTATGCCTAGTAAGCTGGCAGTTTTTACAGAAGGTAGCTCCAGAAGTACCAGCCAAATGAATGCTTCCAAGGACAACTTTAGATTGCTGGGAAGAAGTGATACCAAAATATTTTTCTGCAAACAAAATTTCCTGGATTACTGCATCCAGTGACGAGAGGGAACTACGATGTAGCAAACAGCATGAATCGACTCATATTCTGGACGAAGCCCCATAAGAACCTTGATAAGACGAAGATGATCAGTATTAATTTTAGTTTGATTCAATTGTGCCCAAATTGGCTGAAGCGTGGCCAAATAGTCATTAACAGACTACCCTGTCACCTGATTAAGATTAACAAGCATATTGTGCAGTTGATAGTAGTGAGCTAAGCCAACAGACTGGAATCGGGTAGACAGGAAATCCCACAAACTCTTGGGATCATCAAACACATCAAACGAAACATGAATGGCCAGTATAGACGCATTTCCGAGCCAAGTGATGATCTAGTGGTTTTTTCTATCCCAATCCTCTAATCGTTCGATGAATTTAGTATTGTCCTTAGTGGATATCTTGATTGGCTGAGGAATATCACCAGTGATAATGCACCATAATTTATGCCTAATTAGAAAGCTCTTCATTTGATGAGTCCAAGTAATGTAATTTGTCCCATCAAGAATAGTATTAATGAGGCAAAATACACGATTTTTTTCCATGTGGCTTGGTGGCTTGAGAAGAGAAGAAACTGGCTCAATTATTTGGCTTGATTGAAAACAGCTTGGGAAGAGAAGAAACTGATTCAACTACTTGGCTTGACTGAAAATGGCTCAACGACTTGGCTTTGACTGAATCAGCTCGACTTAGTCAACACAAATCGACTTGGTTCAGTTTAACAGGATCGGCTTGACTTGACTTAACCGGATCAACTCAGCTCGGCTCGTGTCAGATCTGAAAGCACATCAGATCTGGAAGAGTTGAGCTGATCTTAACCAGATATAAAATTTGGAGATAGAAGGCTTGACCGGAATGCCTGGCGGAACAGAGGACTGGCAAAGCCAAGTGAACTCAGGTTGACTGGAATGCCTGGCGGATCTTGACCGGATCTGGAATAGAGGAACGTCGTAGCTTGACCAGACTGGTGGAGGTTACCCAAGCGGTGGTCTTGACTGGTTCTGGATCTGGAAGCGCAAGGAAGTGAGCTGACTCACCGGATCTGAGGATACGTCCACTAAAAAATTTGAAGTCAGACAGATTTGAAGCAAGAAGAAATTATGGAAGAAAGAGCTCTGATACCATGTTAAAGTATGCATTTATCACAGGTTGATGTTTGCAAGGAGTGTACAGAAGTATAAATACTATACTAAAGACTAAGTGTTGCGAAATCGACAATTAAAGAACACAAAAAGGAACGTAGAGTAAGGAAGATCGACACACAGATATACGTGGTTCACTAACAGTGTGTTAGCTATGTCCACGGGCAGAGGGAGAACAATATTATTTCGAGAGAATGTTTTTAGAATTACATAAAAAACGGCGCCTCTAGGTTAGAGAGTTTATATATCGCACTGCTCTAAACTTGGTCAGCGAGACCCCCATACTAAGTTGTTCGAAGCACTAGCAAACAGATTCAAGACATTTCAACACTAAGAATAGAGCCTACAAAATTTCTAACCATGCTAAAGACTCTCCAACTAGATAACTAAGTATACATTCACAAGTGGTATACACATTTTTTTTTTTTTTTTTGACAATATGTGGGGTAGGAGAATCGAGCCTCTAACTTCGAGATTGATAATACAAATACTATGCTAAAATATACATTTTGATGTATGAGTTGGTGGATTAAATTTGAATAAAAATGAAGAGAATAGAATCAATAATACAATCAACCACACTATACGTTTCATTCATGATTTAAACAAAAAAAAAGGGAGAAATCATAACACAATAATCTAATCTCCCTATGTCTCAAAGTGCTTGGGGATATTTCCTTATAAAAAAAGGGAAAAAAGTTGGAAGTTATGATATCCGATTGAAATTGTGAAGCACTAATCCTTTTATCTGTCGTACATCAATATCGATCCCACATTTTCTTTTTGGGAGACGTACGATTAGGCAATCATGTCTGTCTCTATGCAACTACATTTCATGTTTTAGGGAACTATTTTTTAAAAAATAGAACGTTTTTATCTATACAATTATTGTTTCCTTTAATTTCTTCGGTTAAACTTCTACATTGTTGGGAGTGAATTAATTTAAAATTTTTTATATTTGAATATTTATCAATCCATTCAATTCTTATATATATATATACACATGTAGGCTTCTTCAAATATCGGATTACAAAATGGATGAATGAAATTGATGCATGGATAAATTTCAAAGGAAATTTTAACTGAGAGTATAATTTTATTTACTTATGAAAGTTTAGGAGTAAATTGATAAATTATAAATCTCACATATTATTTATTCAATGAACGTAATTAAGGGTTTAAATTAATCTACTTATGGAAATTTAAAGTTTAAATTGATCCACCTATAAAAGTTTAGAGTTTAAATTGTTCATACAATTATTAATTTAATGTTTAAATTGATACAACCAAAATTTAGGAGATAAATTAGTGTCATGGGACGGAAGAACTAAGATCCTGACAAATGGTATCGTTTCTAATATTTAAGACAAATTTATGCATTGCGGCAAATATGTTTTGACCACACGATTAACTTGTCCGATAATATTTTGTTTTTAGTTTTAAAATTTTAAAATTGTGCTTATTTTTCGCACAAATTTTCATAATTATATATAACTGTTTGATAACTGCTTTTGAATATTAAGTTTATAAACATTACTTCCATCCATAAATTTCTGTGCTTAATTTGTTATTTATTTTTATTCTAAATAATATTTAAAAGATCAAGCTAAGTTTTGGAAACTAAAAATAGTGGTGTTCGAAAACTTATTTTTGTTTTTAAAAGTTGATTAGGAATTCAAGTATTTTTTTAACCAAAAGATGAAAATCATAATTAAAAATTTGGGAGGAAGAAACAAGGACACATTTCGAAAACAGGGAACTAAAAAAATCGTCATTAAATGAGACCTAATTTTTTTAAATTGGATTTTGGAAAAAAAAATATTAGAAATTATGTAAAAAAAAAAAAAAAAACTCATGATGGAAGTAGGGTTCATATATAAGTTTAATTAAAAAGAAAAAAGAATAAAATGGAAAGGGGTAAAAATATTAATTTTAAAGAAACAATCAAATGGAAAGGGTTAAAAATATTAATTTTAAAGATAACTCTCAAATAGCCATTTAATCACTTTTTTTAGCTCCACTATAACTTCAACAATCTATGACATTTGATTGTTGAGTTTGAGAATATTTGATTCTATATATCTAAAAATGAAATTTTTATGCTAAACGAGTATAATTCAAATTTTAATAAAAATTAAATTCATATATTCCATTTATTGTAAAAAAAAAAACAAATTTTGTATTAGGAAGACATTTGAAGGGTAAAAGGAATTCATTAGTCCATTGGTAGGAAATGGACAAATTTTTTTAAAAAAAATTAAGGGGGAAATGTCCAAATTTCCAAATGAATTTAGATATTAAATTTATACTTTAGAATGAATTATGATATGAGAATTGTAGTTACCTATACTACTTTCTCATCATTATATATGCAAAGACTTTGGCCACATAACCAAAGACAAAGCTGATGCAATATATTTGCTTTCAAGTGGAGACCTTTGCATCATCATTGAAAATGTGTCAATTTTTCAATCACAATTCTTAGCTCTAATTAAAGACAATCATTTTATAGTTCTTAAATAATCTTTAAAATACCTAAAAAAAAGTCTATATTTTAAATTAAAATACAAGTTTATTTAGTCATGAACTTTCATGCTGTAAACTTTATAAAGTGTCACTTTATTAAATATTAAATTGATTTGGTCTATTCTTTTTAAGTTAGAATAAGCTCAACTTTTATACGAAGAGATCATTGAAATTTTCTAACGTCGTGTCTAAAAGATTCACAAACTTTTAAAACGTCTAACATATCCCTAAACTTTTATATTTGTATCTAATAGGCCCCTGACGTGTTTGAAAATTTTAAATATCACTTGATATATTAGACTTAAAATTGAAATTTATGTTTAATAAAATCTTAAATTTTCAATTGAAGGTTGTTTTTAAATATAGAAAAATGAACTAAAATATTTACAAATATAACAAAATGTCACTCTCTATGACTGATAGATTCTGATAGACTATCTATCAGAGTCTATCATTATAGACGGTGATAGATTCTGATAGACTATCTATCAGAGTTTATCATTATAGACGATGATATTTTGTTATATTTTAAAATTTTCAACAATTTTTTTATTTAAAATAATTTTCCTTCAATTTAGTACCTAATTGGTTTATGAACTTAAAAAAATATCGAACAGATCAAGAACTTATTAGAAAAAGATTTAAATTTCAGAGACATACTGAACATAAAATTCAGGTTAAGGATATAGTATAAATATTTTCAAATTTCAAAGACGTGATAGATTTGAACTTAAAAATTACGAAACCTAATAAAGTCCTTTTAAAATTTAATATTAAATAAACGTAAACTTGAAATTTTGGAGTAATTTAATGTAATTAAAAATTAGAAAACTAATTTGCTATACTTTTACCTTCGAAAATAACTAAACTTGCCTTAACATTCGACCACTAAAATAATTATAGCTTTGGTGATTGACATTCAACCTCTTAAAGTGGTTTAGGCAACAACTAACAAAATTTAGTTCTAATTAAAATAATGTAGAGCAAGTTCTCAAAATTCCTTTTCTTAAATATACATACGAATTTAAATTAACTTCTTTCCTAATGTTTAATGAGACTACATTAATTACAACTTGATTAAATTTATGAGTAATCTGATTTTGACCCTTCTTATAATTAATATAGTTTCATCAAACCATTACCATCGATATAACTAATATAAATTTTGTACTATCGATCTTAAAGGTAGAGGTTTGATTCCCTCATATCACATAAAAATAGAAAAAGTTGTAGATCTTTGATTTTCCAGTTTGGTTTAATCATGTGATTCAAAGGAATGCTAAATTGCACGTCGAGTTTTTGAACTCTTTTGTTTGTGTGAAATAAGCCTTCGAAGTTTAAACATTACATCATTAGGGGCTCCTTGCATATATGGAAAAATGATGCTAAAATATTGCATTAACAAAACTTAAAATTAATTGCAAATCTAACAAAAGTTACCTTCAGCCAATAGAAAATGTCCAAAAAGTTCATTGAAGGCACAATAAAACATCGAAGGTAGAAGCTCTCGATTTTTGAAGTCTATCAATGATAGACTCCTTTTATATAGATAATATCAATGGTAAATTCTTATCTTTGATAGACTTCTTTTATACATATCATTGGTATCACCAATATTTACAGAAGTTTTATCATCGATAACATTGATACACGAATATTACTAATGTTTACCGAACTTCTATCATCGACATCACTGATACACGGGTATCATTGATATCACCTAACTTCCATCACTAATACACAAATATCATCGATATCTACCAAATTTATATTACCGACATCATTGATATCTCTAATATCTACCTAAGTTATATCAGTGATATTATCTACCTAAGTTATATATATAACTACTATCATTAATATCATCAATTTTAAATGGTAGAATTACCAAATTCAGATTTTAACATTTTAAATAGGACTTCAGTGAATTTTTTCTGACATTTAAAGACATAAGTGATAGTCAATAAATTCTTCAATCAAATGATAGAATCCTTTAATGACTAATATATAAATATGTCCGTGAATTCTTCTATAAGTTTTAGACTTTTAGTTTGATCTTAAGTAACTAACTCTTATACATCAATGTTCAATTACTCGAGAGAAAAAGTGTTATCAAACAAATATTTACTAATAAATTGTTATATATTAGTTGATAAAAGTCTATTCATTGATTCAAGTAGTCTATCACCAATAGATTATAATAGACTTAGTCCATCGGTGATATCATAGGCTATCAGCGATAGAAGTTTATTACTTATAGACTTCATATTTTTAAAGTTCTAAAAAAATTATGGGCTTGTTTGATAATGTTATCATTTCTTATTTTGTTTTTAAAAAAAGATGTCAAATTTGAGAAATTAAGAAAAGTAATTTCTTTTAGTGTTATTTCTATCTGGTACATATATTTAATGTTTAATTTTAGTAACCAATCCTGATAATTGACTCATATTTGCAAATAGTAAACTCTAGTTTGCCACCCATTACAATTATGTTTAGATATTCGAGTTTTTAATTGTATGTCTATCAAGTTTTTGAATTTTAAAAATGTCAAATAGGACTCTAAATTTTCAACTTTATATCTAATAAGTCTTTGACGTATTCAACAGTTTTGTTAGTAAAAGTAATATTTATTTTGGTTCTATATAATTAAATTTTGTGTCAACAGTGAACTTTCCAATTTTAGGGTCCAAATTGGTATCTAAATTTTAGAAAAAGTTGAATTGAGTTAAGAATCTATACTCAAAATGAAAGTTTAAAAATTTGTTAGACATAAATTAAAAATTTATGAATTAATCATAAAACTTTTAAATTTAAGACTCATATAAAAATGAAAGTCGAAGATCATGGACCTATATTTTTCACGAATCTCTAAACATCTAAAATTATCTAACTATATGTGACATCAATTTAAACTTGAAAATTTAAAGACTAAATTTGTAGTTTAATCACTTTTATATTATATATATACATGAAACGAAAGGCATGCCACGATAGTTATGTAAAAATATATAATTTAAGGATATGGTTTGTGATACATCAAAATCGAAGGCTTTTTAGGACTAGGATATATATATATATAAAGAATACTTATGTTTTTGTTGAATACTTTTGTATGTCGACCACCTTAATTACAACCCCCACCAAAGTTCCATTGCATGAATCCCTCTACGCCTAACTCTCCCTCATCATGATCATATAATGCGAATTGTGTCATAATTCACAATAATAATATAAAATTTATCTTTTTCTTTTTAATAAAGGAAATTAAAATTTCAATTGAATATTTGCTTTCAAATCTATCAAAATTTGTAGGGCATTTTGTGGGTAGAGTGAATGTTATGCCTCCAAATCTATACTATTTAAAATGAGTTATGTGGAGAAACATTTGATTTTCCTTTTATTTTTTTAGTTGATGGTTATCGGGATATCTTACATCATTTTACATTTAAATCATTAAAAAAAAATCTCATCTTATCTCTAATATTTACTTGAGATTAAATAAAGGGAACTTTTTTATAAAAAAAAAAATCACATTTTATTCCTTAATCTTTGATTCATGAAAAATATTTTAAAGAATCACATTTATCTTTAATAATATCTACTTTCTTTAAGTAAAGGGATTGTTTTTTCCCTTAAAAAATAATATATTTTATCCTCTAATCTCTTATTCATGAAAAATCGTTTTCTTAAATCACATTTTATCTTTAGTATCTACTACAAGTAAAATAAAGATAAAAAAAAAAAAATAAAAACAAATCACATTGTATCTTCTAATCTCTTATTCACGTTTTTTTTTAATAAAAAAATCACATTTTATCCCTAATAATCTCTACTTCACATTAAATGAAGGGTTTTCTTTTTGATTTGAGTTCTAAATTTTTCCTATAAATATCTAATTTCAATCTCTCATGGTTCATCAGGATCTCCTTTCCCTTTTCTTTTTTTGTTTTTTTTCTTAATTTTGTCAAACGACTCTCTCTAACTTTGATTTTTTTTTTTTTTTTTAAGAAATTTTGTTGTAGGTCTTTTTTTAAATTTCATTAATAGTAACTATTGGGGTTGATGCCCTAAATTTCGTGGGTCCTGTAATTTGTAATTGTATTGTATAAAAGTTTATTTATTTAATAAACTCTGAGGTATTTTATTCAATATTTAATAGCATTAATCCACAAAATCAATAAACAAATGACCAAGGTTATCTTCTGAAGCTTAAACATGTATGTAAAGACATACAGATGGATTGTGTTTAAGTGATATCCAAGGTTATCATGATAACCTAAACGGTCTGTAGTAGATTGATAAGGTTGGATACCTTATCCTGGTGATACTACGAATACGACTCGCTTTGTAGATGTTAAAATTTTGTAAAGTTCTACAAATGATATGATCTTGATAATTCATGTAGAGACATGTGAGCGGGAGTGTTCTATACAAAAGAGTTTGTATAAGACCGGACCATGAAATGGATAGAGTCATTATATAACATCGTTAATAGTAGAGACTTACATTTTGCCAGGATGACCATAGGTGACATGACTTGAATCCTGAGTGAGTTGTGAACCCTTATGTATGAAGGTGATCCTTTGATTTGCATGGATGAAAGTAGCTAGTTCGCTGACTCAATATGCCTACCATTTTAGGAATTTGTCTGATTGGGGAACTAGGAATACAGCTACACAAGGTGGAATTCACTCATTCCCTAATGTTGGGATAAGTAGATAAATTGCTCCTAAGGGCTGATTCCAGGTCTTGAACTGTTGGGATTGATGTCCTAAATCTAGTATATCTCGTGATTTGTAGTTTTGTTAACACAAATTTATCTAATAAAATCAGAGGTATTTTATTTTACATTTAGACAACATTAATTCAATCCAATAAACTAAGATCCAAGGTTATATGATGTCATTTGAACTGTATGTAGCTGACATATAGGTGGTTCATGTTCAAGTAATAACCTAAAAGGTCTATAGTAAATGGATGAAGGTTGGGTGCCTTATCCTGGTAATACTACGAATATGATCCACTTTGTAATTGTTACATGAGATGTAAATGTTACAAACAATATGAACCATATTGTCCATATAAAGACATGTGAGGGGGTATCCTCTATAAAGGAGTATATGCATAGACCGAACCATGAAATAATTAGTTTCTCTTTATAACACTGTTACTTAAAGAAACTAATATTTCACTAGGATGACATTGGAGACTTGATCTTAATCCTGAGTGAGTTGTGAACTTCTGTTTATGACGACAATCCTTTGATCTATATGGGTGAGAGTGCCATGATAGCTGACTCAATAAACCTACAATTTTGGAGATTTGTCTAATTAGGGAGCTGGGAACATAGGATGGAACTCAGTCATTCTCATTCCTTGGAAAGTAGATAAATTACTCTCTTAATAGCTGGTTATGGGTCTTGAACAATGAGACCTCAATCTCTCATTGGCTCGAGAGGTGTTGGTTTATAGTTGGATTATAAACTATTTGTTTAATTAGTAGTACTTAAAGAATTAAATGTAGCTGCAGTGATAAAACGATATTTTGACCTAATTGTAGTTATGAGCATTTGTGAAGGGTCGTCGCTCTGTTAATTGGTTATATCCTTACATTGAATAAAGGATTTTTTTAAAAAAGAAAATAAAATCAAATTATGATTTGAGTTCTAAATTTTCCCTATAAATATCTAATTTTAATCTCTCATTTTTCATTAGGTATCCCATTTCCCTTTTCTCTTTTTGTTTATGCTTTTAATTTTGATAACCGACACTTACTAACTTCTTTTTTTTTTTTTTTTTTTTTTGTTTTAAAGCATGTCCTATTTTTTCAATTTTTTTTTTCACTTTTTACTTTTGTAAGAAACATATAGAGTGATTTAATGTAACTTTTTTTATATATGTTTCTGTAGTTTTTTCTATGCACACAATAGATTCACTGATCCTCACATATTGAAGAGGTTGGACAAAAGACCTTGATTTTGAAGTCCAAGAAATTTCTCAAAGTTCAATCAATTTAGAGGCTGTCAAAGTGACAAAGAAGAGGGTGGTTGTTTTAATGCTTTTGTAGTTTTTTTTTTCACGTTTTAATTTTTGTAAATGCACACAAATGAGATTACGGGTTCATAATAATTTTTATTATTTTTTACATGCTTTGTTATTCTTTTTGTCTCTTTTAAAATTTGTTGTAAGTACATACCAATTCATAATAATTTGAATAACGTTTACAATCAAGAAAAAAATCTTTGAAAATCAAGATATTAAGCTTTTAAGGTTTCTGTTTGCATAAACAAAATTATAATTTTTAAATTCAAATTTGAAAAAAATGAAATTATGTGGATAATCGAATTATCTTTTTTTCAACTATGGAAAGAATATGAAAATTTATACAAAAATAGAAAACAATAATATTTTATTTTAATTAAAGTTTGAAATTAAAAGGATAAAAAAGGGTATTTTTTAAATATAAAAAAATATATAAAAATTTACAATTTTTTTCTATAAAGTACAAATATTTTCGAGATTTTTCTATTTATAAGAATTTTACTTAAAAAAAAGAAAAGTATTTTGATTTGATTTAAAGTTTAGAATTAGAAGGCTAGTCAAATCATCTAATAATTTTTTTTAATTAAATAAGAAAAAATTATCATGATATATATATATTTAAAAAAATATTAGTTTAAATCAACAATTTAATCAAATCATCAAAATAAAAGAAATTATTTTTTTAAAAAAAACTAAGATATATTAACATGAAATTTTTAGGAACATAAAAATAATTATTTTGGTTCAATTTAAAGTATAAAGTTAGGACTAATCAAATCATTTAATAAAAAAGTTTAAAAAAAACATAAGAAAGAATCATCAAGAAATTAAAAAATATATATTTGGTTTAAATCAAAGTTTAAAATTTAGAAAATAATTAAATCATCAAAATTAAAAGAAAAAAATAGCTCACAGGTAATTGTCACGAAATTTAAGAAAAAGTTGTACACAATTGAGAGGATAATCTTTGCGATTGACTTTGATTCCCTCCCTATAATCCAAATCCAAATATCAAATACATCTTTTAAACAAGTGACCACAAATTTTTTAAAAATAATAATAATATTTTTGTTCATGTTGAAGTTTGAAATTAAGAAGATAATCAAATCATTCGATTTAAATAAAACAATTTTTTTTTACCAAGATGGTACCTATCACAAAATATTTTAGTTCATATATTCTTTTACACGAGTTTAATTTATACATTCTTTTATGATACATGGTATACTCAATTAAAATAACTATTATTTTTTCTCACCCAACTTCCAAAATTTTTATAAATATTTTTTCTTGACTTATTTTAAAGAATAAATCTCTCTTATTCATAAATTAACGTTGTATTATTAAAATCTTATAATTATTATTTTTTGTTTAAACTTTATGCAACATACGTGCAACGCACATAGTACAAAACTAGTAACGATAAGATAGTTGGACTTATAACATTCATGAATCACTCATATTATCACATACTTTGAGTGTAGATGATGTGTTGAGAGTTAGAGGACATAATAAACAAATGTGCATTTAATTTAGTGGATCTCTAGTCTTCTCAAATGTCTTGAATCATTAATTATGTACTCTCTTGATAAAGTCACTATTTTTGTGTTTCACACCTAATCACTCAAAATTAATTTAATCTTTTACTTTTAATTTCAATTTTCATATCAACAAAATTGATTGTTTTAAATAGTTAGTAACATATTTTAAAGTGATTTTTGACTTTGAATTTGAAATCACTCACAAATGGAATTTGAATTATTCAAAATCATTTAATTGAGTACAAATAGAGTTTAGATTTGTGAAATTAGATATATTAAATTGATTTGAAATGATTTAAAGACGTATAATCTATTATACCAAAAATGATTTTAACACCATTTAAGAATTCTTCCTCAAACATGCTTTGATCTTAATTTCCACTCCTAAATTTTAATGTACAAACTTGGTACACTTTTGTTGTTGGGATGATGAATAATCCGCACCATGATAGTTTGTTGCGTTAGAGTTTTGTTTACACCACCTTCTTAAAGATTTTTTTTAATAGTTAAAATACCATTTTAGTTGGTGTACTTTAAAACCCATTTTAAAAAATTCAATTTTAATTTAATTTTAATCCTTACTACTAGTTTCTTTTTCAAAAACTTTTTATTATCTATTAACATTTGTATTATAAATTTTCTAAACATATTCCTAAGAATTATTATTATTATTTAACCAATTTTGAAAAAATTAACTTCAAGATACTAAGTTTGAGATTTATTGAAAGTAAGCGACTAAAATTTGAAAGTATATGGATTAAAATTGAATAAACTTCAAAGTACAAGGACAAGAGGATATTTTAACCTAGTTTTTAAAAAGGTTTCCATCACTCATCTAGATTTTTTATAAATAAAATTATTTTCTTAAAATCAATGGAGCTTATGAATTGTATAGTTTAAAATATTATTTTGGGCTATATACTTTGGAGTATGTTTAATTTTAGTTCATGTACCTTCATATGTCCGATTATAGTTTCTATACATTCCATAAATCTTAAATTTACTTAAGTGTTTTTTTTTCCTTTTGTAGAAATCAGTTAAATAATAATAATAAATTTCATGCTAGAAAATAAAAATGTGAATATATTTATAAAATTTATAGTGAAAATTCTAATAGATAATATTTTTTTTTAAAAAAAATATAAAACTACTAGTAGGGACTAAATTTAAGATTGGTTAAAAGTACATTGTTAAGAGTTGCTCAAGGCAAGGATCAAAGCCCATGGGTGGGGCCAAGCCCATAGGGTAGCACGAGGAGGCATAGGTGAATGCACATCCTGAAAGAAAAAGGCCAATACCTCTAGGTTTGGACCGACCGACCAAACCATATATACAAATCGATCATGGAGCTGCATTCGATCTTGAACCCTACAAACTTGAGCTCATGATACCACCAAAGTTACGCATAACTAGAGTCAAATATCAGAGGAATGACCTATAAATATCCCCATTCAGCTACCCCCAAAAGGAAAAAGATTAAGTAATCTCCAAATGAGAGTCCTGACCAACTTTTTGTATACTTAGCTAAACTACATACTTCTTGGACTAATTTAGACGTAAGAGCATGGTGTTAGGGTTGATGCCCTAAATCTCGTAATCTTGTAGTTTGTAATTGTATTGTACAAACATTTTGTTTATCTAATAAAATAAGAAGAATTTTATTTAACATTTAGTTGCATTAACCCATAAAAACTAATAAACTAAGATCCAAAGTTATCTTATATAACTTAAACATGTATGTGAAGATATATAGGTGGATCATGTTTAAGTGATAACTTAAACAATTTATAGTAAATGGATAAGGTAGGATACCTTCTCTTAGTGATACTACGAATACAATCAGCTTTGTAGTTGTTACAATAGTTGTAAAGTGTTACAAATGATCTGATCCTGATAATTCATGTTGAAATATCATACTACGAAATGAATAGTCTCTCTATAAAATACCGTTACTAGAAAAGACTTACATTTCACCAGGATGACCGTAGATGACTTGACCTAAATCCTAAGTGAGTTGTGAACTTCTGTCTATAAAGGTAGTCCTTTGATCTGTATGGGTGAGAGTGACCAATTTCTCAACTCAATATGCCTACCATTTTAGGGATTCGTCTTATTGGGGAGTTGAGAACATAGTTACACAAGAAGGAATTTACTCATTCCCTACTATTAGGGCAAGTAGATAAATTGCTCTCTTAAAGGTTGATTCCGCGGCTTAAACAATGTAACGCCACACTATCTTCTGGCTCGAGAGGAGTTCGGTTATAGTTGGTCCTTTAACTAATTATTCATTAGAGGGATTAGTGGTACTTAAGGAGTTAGATATAGCTACATGGGCAAAACGGTAATTTTGGCCTAGTTATACTTACGAGCAATTTGTGAAGTGTCAATGCACTTTTGATTGGTCATATCCAATGGATATAGAAATATACCTATAGTGTGAAATGTACAGCTGTCGGTCTTTAGTGGAGTGATTGACAGTTAATGGGAGTTGATTAATTTAATTAAAGAGTTTAATTAACTAATCAAGTATCATTGGAGCTTCAATCTATAGGTCTATAAGGTCCTCTCGTTAGTGCAATTGGGATTAATGAGAATCGAATTAATTTGAATTGTTCAAATAAATAAAAGAAATTAATTATATAAGATATAATTCATTTAATGTATGTGAAACATTATAATATAAATTATATGAATATAATGTATGTGATGCATTATGATATAAAGTTTTATTTAAGAGAAATATAATTGAATATGATTCAATTATTAATTATATGAATGAGATTCATATAAATGCTATATGTTAAATTTAATATGAATATGATTCAAATTAAATATAACACATGGTTTGATATTTATATATATTAAATTAGTTTATATATATATATATATATTCAAAAATTAAAAAAAAATCAATCTATAGGTCCATTAGTTTAATTATTAATTATTTTTTTAAAAAAAGTTAAATTTTTGAAATTCAAATAATTGGGGAGGGAGTTAATGTAACTCCCTCAACCTCAACTCGCTCTCTCTAATAACCAACGTGAAATTGGTTTCACATATAGAAAGAGCTTTTCCTCTTCTTCATCTCTTTGCATTCTTGAAGGTCGGTGAAAAGAAAAAGAAGTCTCTCTGTTTTTTTTTTTTTTTGCTCTAAAAAATCAAACCTCTCCCTCATCCAAAATTAATCTACTAAAGTCCACAAACTCTCAACGATTCTCTGCCTTGAGAATAACAAGGAAGAGCTCTTGGTGGTATCCACTTTTATTGTTGTCTTTTGGGCGTTCGTGAGACCAGGAGAAGGGTTCGAACTATTCATGGATTGGAGAGGATTCGTGAAGAATTTTTGTCTTCAAGGATAAGTGATTTGTTGATCCCTTCTTCATCTCGAATTGTTAAAAATTGCATGCTTAATTAAAATGTTATATCTGCATTTCCGTCCTCTGTTTAATTAGAAATTCTGTAAAATTAAAATTAGGGCATGATCCTTTCGTTGTAGTCACCTACTCCTTTCAGACTCAACACCGTACCAGTGCGAGGATCTCTTATGTAGATTAACTCGGAACAACTTGATACCAGACTAGGAAAAGTAGGCCAAAGGTCAAGTCCACGAGGAATCCACAACGTAATCCAACATAGACGAGATCCAATCATCAACATACATGAACTAAAATTAAATAAGTTTCAAAGTGTAGAGACCAAAATGATATTTTGACCTATACAATAATTGCTATGAACAATAAGTGCTCTAATGAATTGAGAAGACAAGTATATTATAGAGTTTGTAAATTGTTACAAATCTAATTGTTATAGGTAGATTTGGTGTCAATACGGTTCATACTAAACTCACTATTTATTTAGACTTGACTGAGACAAAAGACAAGACTTGAGATAGAAATTGATACATAACCCGAGGCTCAAATAGGCCTTGGGCCAAGACCACATGAGGGTCACCCTCGATCTCAGCTAGGTATGAGATTGAGGGTGATCGATTTGATTCGAGGGTGTGTAATTTGCACAACCATAACTTAGTAATTGAATATTGAAGAACGATTAGATATTGGAAAGCTCAAATCCCAAAAGGAGAAGGAAAAACCTTAGATTAACTTGTCTATGTATGTATCATAATGACTTTAAAAGGAGTAAGTTAATTCCCATCCCTATAATTCCTACTACAACCAAAGACTCTTATTGGCTTAGCCATTAGATATATAGTAGCAAGTACCATACCAATGTCTAAATTTTCCTTGTTCTGCATGTCACGTTTTTCTTGAATTATAAATTTCTTGTTGAACATGTAGAAATCATGTGAGATCTTCTTTGTTGACATTTGCACATTAATACTAATAAATTTCTATATTTTGTTTTGATTAACTTTCACACCTAATGATTTCTCAAATTCTAAAAATAGTTTAACTCGAAGAGAAACAATATCTCAAGTTTTATGAGTCATGAGACCATTATATCTCCTTAAATGAAGCTAGAAGCTATATCTACTAAAATTAAAAGCATTTCATTGAAACAAAAGGAAACAAACAAGTTAAATGGAAGCTAGATTTGTTGGCTCACAACAAATCTTATCTCTAGTCATTTTTAGGTGTATTTGGAAGGCAATTATGAGACAAAAAATTAGTCAATGCCTTTTTTTTTCCAAAGAAAAGGAAGCCTAAGAAAGACCAATTGGAAGCGAAGGGGCAATAGCCTTTAATTAAGAAGAAAGTGTCATTGCCTTGTGCTAGCTCAATCTTGGTTCAAAGGTGGGGAAAAAACCCTTTATAACACTACTCAAAATATAGCCTTTTAAGTTAGGTTATATGACCAATGCCCCATGCCATAAGGTCCTAAATATATTCTACCCTATCAATTAGCATTTGTTGTCTTGAGGCTATGTAGCATTGCCTTTGATTTATATTAAGGAATGCCATATATATCAAATGAAAGTAAAAAAAGAAAAGAAAAGAAACAAAGAATAGTCAATTTCATATTGCTATTTTGTTATGTTGGTCAATCTTTTTATCACTTTAAGATGCCTCTTTGTGGTCCTAGTCTTTATGTTCATATATTTGCTTTCCAATTTAATGCACATTGACATTCCATCTTGATTGTTTTTTTTTTTTTTTTTTATAATTCAAACTTAAAATAAATAGAGGTATATCTCAAATATATTTGATTTACTAATATAATTTATACACCCAAGTAACTCAATCGAGTAGTTAGAGTTCCATTTGATGATTAATCATTTGATTTTTTTAAAACTACGATTGTTTTGTACATTTTTTTTTTTATTATTATGGTTTTCATTTTTCTTGAGTAAACTCGTGAATTCTTAGTATAAAAAATAAGTTTTTAAAAATTTTAGCTCTGTTTGATAATCATTTTATTTTTTGTTTTTGGTTTTTGAAATTTGTATTTGTTTTATTTTACAACATCTTTTCCATAGTTTTCATTATTTATAACTAAACACTTCAAATTCTTAGCTAGATTTCAATAACAAAAATTGGTTTTTTTAAAATTAGATTTTTTTCAAAAAAATGAAATGAGGTGATTTGCAAAAAAGATAATATTCACAAAAAAATTTCTTCCGCCAGATGAACAAAAATAATTCTTGATTCTACCATCCTCAAGAAAAAAAAAAAAAAGATTCTACTATTGAGTTTACACTATTTATAACTTTTATTTAAAAAATCAGAATCTTTTCTATTCTTTCCTCTTGGGCAAAAGGGAATCAATTTTTAGTTTCATATTGGCTATTAGTCTACATCATAAATGCAAAAAGCAAATAGTCAATGTCTACCTTTCTCAAGTCTCAACCACAAATTAAATGATAGGCATTCATCAACTTAAACCTCAAACTCAATTAGTTTAGAGGAATTTCATAATAACTTCATTTTTATGATTTTTATTTTAAATAAAACTTGTTTTATGATATTGTTTTAATTTTTTTTTTTATAGTCCACCATATTTAAAACAAAAAAATAGATTAACATATTTTTATTTTTCCATTTTTTATCTATATTTTTTATTGTCCAATTTTAATTACTCTACTGTCAATAAATCTTATATTTAGTCATTTAAAGTTAATCTTTATCGAAATTGGTTAAATTATGAGAATAATTTTCTTTTTGAGTCCAAAAGCTATTTATTAAAGAGTCCATGTCTATAAAGGAACTATAATTACAAAAATCCATGTCTATAAAGGAAATTATAAATTAAAGAAATCATTGGTATATGATTTTTATGTTTTTTTAAAAAAGGTTATTGAACCCATTTTAAAGGTATGTTTGAGAGTGATTCTAAAATGATTAAAGTCGTTTTTATCATTTTTAAAATCATTATGAGACATGATTTTAATGATTCAAAATCAATTTGGATGATATAAAAATTATATTTAAAAGGGTAAAAGTAAATATTAAATTAATTTTGAGTAATTAAAAGTGGATTTAAAGTGATTCTAAACCTATGACAAAGGTTTTTTTTTTTTTTTTTTTTTGAGTGATTTTGAAATTGCTAAAATCACTTTTGTTATATTTAAAATCATTTTGAAACACAAATTTAATCATTCAAAATCACTTTAATATTTAATTTTATACTTTTAAACGTAATCTTTATACTATTAAACTTGGTTTTAAATGATTACAAATAATTTTGGAGTGATTTAAAAAATGACGAAAAGTGATTTGAACCGGTTTAAAATCACTTTCAAACCGACTATAAATAACTTTTAATATAATCCCCTTATCTAGGGAATCGATTTTGAGTTTCCCTATTGGCCTTTGCTATCTACATCATAAAAATAATAAGCATATGCTTAAAGAAAGGTTTGGCTCTAAGCTCATAATAAATATGATATGACTTTAATTAAAAACAAAACTATATAGTATCCCTTAATTGGTTTTAACACACTAATAACTTCAATATTTTTTTATATAATATATACCATACTTGTGACAGACTATACCAACCTAAACATCACTTAATTAATTAAAAAAAAAAAACTTTCTAGAAAAAGAAATTTTACTATGATATTGGCCTAAACATCACTTTTCTTACCTTTTTAAATTTTTCACAACCTGCAATTTGTAGTTTAAAATAAAATAATGTATTTTTTTTAGTATAATCAATTGTGCATTATGCACTAACAAATTATCATATATGCAATTAACTATGTCTGTATTTCACATTTAGATATAAAATAAACTTTAGTTAAATTCAATTAAACATCTCGATTAATTTTCATTCAGATTTTAAGGGTATTATTCGAAAAGTTTTAAATATTCCTTTAATCTATGTATTTTTTACTTTGGTTCTTGTTTTTTTTTTTTTTTTAAGATGACTTTGATTCATTTTGATTACTTCTAAAATGTCCATTTTGATCCTTATATTTTCAATTTTGGTTCATTTTGGTCATTGTACAAGTTTGATTCATCTTGGTCCTTGAACTTTCAAGAAATAATTATTTTGATCTCTTAAAAATAAAATGAAAATGAAAATGAAAGGACCCAAAATGACTGTTTTTTAAAGTACAAGAACCTTATTTAAAAGTATAGAGACTAAATGAATCCAAATTGAAAGTATAAGGAATAAAAATGAATATTTTCAAAATATAATTAAGGACCACGATAAACCCAAACAAAAAATAGAGGAACCAAATTAGGATTTAAATCTTCTTTTTATTGCACCTTTCCAACAAAGATTTTGCTCTCATACAAATATTGATTAGTTATTTTTATAAACTAAATTTATTTTAAAACATAATATTTAAATTAATAAAAAAAAATACGTTGCGTAAATTCAAATTTTATTAAATTAATATATAAAATAGTCTTAAGATTAATTATTAGACCATTATATAAATTTAAGACATTTTCAATTACCAATCCTACAAAATATAAACATGGTAACAAACATGACTTTCTAAAAGTATCAAACAACTCTAATATTACATCGTTCTAATCAACAATACACTTCATCTAAAAAACAAAATTAGTGTAAGGGTATTTTCAAATTTAGAAAACTGAGTAAATTATTTACAAGTATAACAAAACATTACTATATATTAGAGATAAACCACGATAGAAATCTATCAATATCTGATAGGACTGATAGACAGTGATATTTTGGTGTATTTAAAAATATTTTCTACCAGTTTACTGTTTAAACAATTATCTTTTGGTGTATCCATAAAATGAAGAGAAAAATTGTCATATTAACAAATTAGTTTTTGTGTGACAAATTTGCAAATACGATCACCAACTTTTCTTTCTTTCGTTCCTTTTCCTTTTTTTTCCCTTTTTTATTTGTTTTAATTATAATCAGAGAGTTAGAGGATTCAAACATCAACAAATACATACAGTTGAGCTATACTTATTTTAGACGAAAATTAATATTTTCATAATTGAGAGAGAAGAAGAAAAGAAAGTGATTTGATTCTATCAAATGGGAGAATCAAATTTAATTTGAGCTCCACTCCAACATTGGGAAATAGTCAACATCAAGAAATATATAGGAAGGGCAGAGAATTAAAAAGGGTTTTGGATCTGTGATTGTGAACCACAAAAATAAAATTTTAAAAATGAAAAATAAAAAAATAAAAAATAAAATAAAAAACGATGGGACCATAATTAGATAAAAGCTTTGCATTTGGAGTTGAACAAAATAGAATATGATTTTATATAAAAATAAAAATGGGGGATGTGTTTTATGGTCCCTTCTCTCCGCTCTCCCAAAGCGCTTGGTCTGTGCCGCCCCATCGCCTTTCTCATTCCAATCACAATCTTTCTCTACACAATATATCATATTATCCATACGGTTTAAATTACAACTTTATTCTCTCCATTTTCATTTTTGTACGTATTTAATATTTGTCTATTAATTTCTTGACGTTTTATTATTATTATTATTTTAAATTAAAGAAAATAATAGGTAAGCTTAAGATTGAATTTTATGTATTGTTTAACGAGACTTTGACATTAAACTTAAATTCAATAGCCCCGTTAAAATAACAACAAAACAAGATATTGAAACTTCTTATATTTTATGGATCGAGACACGTCGATAAGCGTTGTCTATCAAAAAAATGTGCTCTCACTGTACTGAATTATCTGACATTCCACTCTGAAGATACAACAATTCTTAAAGAGACCTTGTGTAGCACAACTAAAATGTCTTTTGAATCTCTTATTACTTGTATGTTCAAATCAAAAGAAAAGACTTTCAGTTTTTTAGAAGAGTGAGAGAGAAAAAGATCAATATGCCACTTTTAGGACTTTGAAAATTTTCTATCATTATGGGAGACCTTATTATCTAAGTTAAATTATAACGGTTGTTGTGGGTGAATTTTGGCGGGATAGAATCAAGTCCAAAATCAAGATAAGATAAAATAGAATCAAGATAAAAAGAGATAAGATAGACTTAATCTAGCTAGATTGAGATTAGGAAAAGTCATATTCCTAATCCTAGGAGGGCTAAATCTCATAAGTAGGATTAAGATAACATCTAGGTCAAAACTCCTATAAATAGATCATTAAGGCACCATATGAGGTAATTTCAATTTCTGACTTCTTCTCCATTCTACAATTCTCTTACTAATGTAGGCATCAGAGCTGGTGTCACGTGAAAGTTAGATTTTGTATCAATAGTTTGACGTCGTTTGTGAAAACGAGAGTGATTTATCTTTGCAATATTAAGAAGATCAAAGCCACAATAACTTAATACTCAGAATCTTGTTAAGGAAGAAGTTCTAGTAGTAAAAATGGGTGAATCAGATCTCCATGACTAAAATCAAAACAAACCATGGAGAATTATATCTCCATGATTAAAATCAAGGGAGGCTATGAGTGAATTAGATCCCCGTCCCCAATTCAAAAAATAAAATAAAATTCAAATCATAGCAAAGAGAAAAGATTTTGTGAAGATATAGGGGGCTCAGTTTTATTATAAAAAAAATAGAAAAGAATAGAAAATTAGGAAAAAGAAGAAATAAAGAAAACCCTAAACTTCATCTTTTTCCTTCCTTCTCTCTCTCCTTTTCACGACGGGGGCAGCCACAACACTTGAGCTGCCTCACCTTATTATAGACTACTGTTGATTGTCAACAAGATTCTCTCAAACACACATCCACGCTGCTCAAATCGGTGTTCGCGCTACACCTCTGTCGTTTGCCAAGATCATCACCACTCGTCAAGTTCGTGGATTTTTGCCTCTTACCTAAGTTTGTAGGTCTCCGCCACTCATCCAGCACGTGAACCTTCGTCATTGCAGCTTATTTAGTTCGTGGATCTCCGTCGTCAACATATCATCATTCATGATCGTCGGCTGATAACATATAAATGACTTGCGTTCACATCGCCAAACCCACGTCTGCGTCGCTATGTTGGCTTTTTGGTCAAAAATTAATTTAATTAATATTTTGATGATAACAAACCTACTTTTATTTATTAATAATTTGAGTGTTTTGAAGTGTCTATTTTGTAGAGCTCAGAACAACGGTTCCAACGCAATTTGAATCACTTAAATCGAACATCAAGCGAAGAAGATATAGCCAAAACGAGCTTAATGGAAAAATCCCGAGCTATTGACGTGATTGGAATTTTGGATAAAGTGGACCAATCGACATATGCCACTTGGAGTAATAGAGAACTGAAACATTGTGGTTTTTTTTTATTTTTGGATTGGTTTTAAAAAGAGAATAAATTTAATATTATTTTATGTTTGTGTCTAACGACTAGTTTTGGACACCTGATGGACATTCGTTTTTTGTTAGGTTATAAAATATATATATTATTATATTATATTATGTTTGTGTGTGTCTAACCGCTAGTTGTGTTTAAATTTCTACAATTCAATTTTCTTTTCCAAGATCCAATTACCCAAATTAAATGTAGTTTCCAACAATTTTTCCTCTCTATTCAAACTCATCTTCTTCTCCAAATCATAATAACAATTACATACTTTTACAATCCTCAAAGTCACCATTATTATTCTCTCAAAGCTTTCATTTTTTCTTTTCATCTTATTCTTGAGAGATTTATTGTATGGTGAGAATTAATTTGTTGAGTGCTAAAATTTGTAAATTTACTCTTTTGGAGAGTTTTTCTCATATTGTTGTTCATTTCTAAATCTATTGTAAAGGGTTACTCTTGAACCCATAACAAGGGTATTGTAATGGTTTGATCTTCAATTGTCGAAAGGATTGATTTTGTTCTTGCGCTTGAAAAAACAACGTTGTAGCAGTTCGACTCTAAACCGTGGAAAGAGTCAAGTCTATAATGACATACCTAAGAGGAGTTTGGGAAGTGGATGTAGGCTGATTGTGCCGAACCACTATAAAATTGTCAATTTCTCTATCTCTATACTACTTAAATTTTGCAATTGATATGTTATTATTTTTTATTACATTAAATTAATTGCAATATTTGTTCTTTAGATTAATTGTTCATGTTGATTTGTTTTGATTGGTAGTTTTAAATTTTCTATATTCATTATCAATCTTTTTATTATAATTAAATAGGGCACTTTAAAGTGTGATTCTTATTTTCTTGTTTAGTTCAAAATGAAATTATTTCCCTGAATTTATTGTTTAAATTATGTATGACCTAAAATTGTATTCATTTATTTAATTGGGCCCACATTAGTAAAAAGTTTTTATTAGTTTTAATAAACCCTATTCACTCTTCTAGGGTTGCGATCCTACAATTAGTATCAGAGCCAGTTGCTCTGATTTGTAATCAAAAATATTTTTTATAAATCGTTTCAAATTGATGCTCATTATTTGAGTTTTTCACTCCTACAATTGGTATCAGAAATGGTAGCTCTTCTAAATAAATCGTTTTTCAAATATTTTGATTTTGAAGTATCTTATTGATATTTTGAAAAATTATTTGAAAAGCTTGATTGCTAGAGCTATGGCAAGTTCAAAAGGTCAATGTGTTGATACACCTTATTTCTTTGATGGCAAAAATTTTGACATTTGAAAAAGAGAATAAAGACATTATTGCTTGCTATTAATTTTAACATTTTGTATGTTTGTGAGCATGATTTATCTAAATTGCATTTGAATAATGAGTTGTTCACTTTTAATGCTAAAGCCATAAATATCATATATTGTGCCTTGGATAGAAAAATATATGATACAATTTTATATTTTGATTATGCATATGACATTTGGAATTTTCTTGATAATATGTATAGCTTAGAAAATTCTCCATGTAGCATTGATTTATTTGATGTGAAGGAGAATTATAATTCTCAAAATCAAGGAAAAGACCATGAAGTAGAGAAACATAAATGTGATAGATCCTCATTTTGCTTAATGGCTCATTCTTGAAAAAGAGAATGATGAACTTAAATCTTTATTTTGTGAATTGAAATTTGAAGTGAATCACTTAAGAAATGAAAATGAGAAAATTAGATCTTGTTCTTTAGAATTGAAAGATGAAATTGCTAGTTGAAAGATAAAATTCTTGATTTTGAAACTAGCAATATAGAATTTGAAAAAGAAAAATAAAACTCTTGATTTGGAAACTAGCAATATAGAATTAGAAAAGGAGAAAATTTCTTTTATGGACAAAATTAAATTTCTTGAATGTGATATTCATGAGAAAAATATCTTTTGCATATACTTAAAAAGAAAGAATTGCTTGCTAATAAAGAGCTTGAAATTGCAAAAGAGTCCATAAAGAAATTAACTATAGATGATAAAATTATTAACTTAGGTAAATCGTGTAATGACAAAAAGGGTGTATGTTATGTGACTGAACATTTTGCATCTAGTTCTAAAATTATTTTTGTTAAAGCCACTCCAACTATGTCTCAAGATATTTTACCTGATGTGCCTAAATTTGTTAAATCTAAATTTGTTCCAAAACAAGAGAAAGTTAAACCTATTCACGGAAAATCAAAATGTATTCATAATGTGAAATTTGTGAATAAGCATGAAAAGGCTAAACCTGTATTTGAAAAATCAAAGTTTGTGCCTAAACATATTCATGGAAAATCTAAATGCATGCATAATGGTAAATTTGGTTCCAATCATAGAAATGTTAGAAACATGCATGTGAAATCAAACTTTGTGCCTAAACACGAAAATATTAGAAATATGCATGTGAAAATATAATTTATTGAATGAGTTTGGGATGTTTGAAATTGACTTCTTGAATTGCACTGTTTATGAGATTTAATGTCACCAATAATCTTTGTTTATATATATCTATGTAGTATTTGCCCTCATTGTTTATATTTAGCTTTTTGGTTAATTAGATTTTTTCTCAATCCTTATGTTTTTTATGGAAAGTTTTGAGTAAAAGGATATTGAGTTTGAAATATATTACTTATTTTTGTTGAGAAGTTGATATTTGAGCATGTTATTTTGAAAGAGTTGTTAAATTCTTTTTCATAGGGGGAGTACTTATTAAATCGGTACTTTCTTGAATCTCCGATAGCATTTTGTTCAAAATTGGTATAAATTCATTTTTATTGATACCATGCTTATATTGATTGGCTAACGTTTTTTGGCTTTATTTGGTATCAATACTTGTTTTTCAACAATTGGTATTTATATTATAATATTTGATATTTTGGTATCTCAATTGTTTGAATTTTACATGATTGATTTCATCTCCTTGGCTTTTATTGACATATTTCTATTAAAAGGAGATTGCTTAATTTTAAGGGGAGTTATACACTTTTATATATGAATTTCATGTTGGAATAAAAATAATTCCCATATTAGTTTATTGATGTGTGCCTCTCTTATTCTTATCGTTTATCCTTTTAGGGGGAATTATTGTATTTTCAGTAAAATTATGTTTTGAAAATTTATTTGATATTTCTACTCTCAAATTAAATTAAGTGTTAATGTCTTTTTGTCCCTTATTAAAGGGGAGTGTACAATTGATTTCTAAGGGGGGAGAAAATTTTAAAGTAGTCTTAAATAGAATTAGACTAAACTTGGTTGATTCTTTATGATGACTCTAGAATTTACTGTTGGGTTTTATATCCTAAAACTCGTGGTTTATAAACAATAGAACTTATTCTGAAAATTCAATAAAGTTGTTATTGAATATATTGTTTTTTAGAAATCCAATAAACCAAAGTCCCTTAACTATTATATGAATACTTGAACTTTATGTGGAGACATACAAGTGGATCAGGTTCGAGTAAATAGTCAAAATGATCTATAGTATATGAATAAAGTTGGGTATCTTATTCTGGTAACACTATTGGATGTGGCCTACTCTGTAGTTGTTACAAAGAATTGTAAAGTGCTACAAACGAAGTGATCTTAATTCGTTCACGTTGGGACATGAGGAGTAGGGGTGTCCTATGCAAATGAGTTTTGTGCAAGATCGGACCACGAAACTAGTCACTCTTACTTTATAACGTTGTTTACTATTTAAGACTGACTATTTCAAAGCGATGACCTAGGTAAGTTGACCTAAATCCTGAGCTAACTATGAACTCTTGTTTGTTCGGGATTATCCTTTGATCTACAAACGATGAGAGTAGACCAACTACCTCTGCTCAATAAGTTTACCATTTTGGGATAAGACCGGATGAATAGCTGAGAACATAGGGTGCAAGACGGAATTCACTCCTACCCGATTATGGTTAGTAGAGAGGTTGTTCCCTTCAAGTGTTGATTCTAGGTCTTGAACAAGAAGCGTCACCCTCTCATTGGCCTGAGAGGGATTCAATTTTTTGATTGGATCATATATCAATTGTTTATTAGGGGATTGGTAGGACTTAAGGAACAAGGGGTAATTTCGGGGGTAAAACAGAGATTTGACCCAGTCGTTATTACGAACAACCTGTGAAGGGTTAACTTACTAATCATGGTTATATCGAATAGACATAATATATCTACATTGAGGAGTTTCAGCTATGGGCTTTAGTGGAATCACCCATTAGTTAACGAATGGGGTTAGATCAGTCTAAATAAGTTTAGCCAATTAATCTCAGATCGTTGGAGCCCATGATTCTAGGTCTGCGGAGGTCCCCCTACTAGCTCGTAAATGGATTAGGTCTAGAATAGCGTGATAAATTATTTGAAGTGTTCAAATTAGAATTAAATGAAATTGGAGAAATAATATTTAAATATGATTTAAATATTTGAAGATGGAATTATGTAAAAATTAATTTAATATTTGATATTAAATTAATTAGAATTATTTAAAATTTTAAATTAATTATTTATTAATTTTATTAAGAAAATTAATTTTGTAAAATTAATAATATTTTCTGTTCTATTAAATAAAATTGATTTATGAAATCAATTCTGATAAAATTGAAAAAGAAAAGAAAAACACAAAGTTAGAAAATGGTTTTTCCCTTGTCTTCATGTAGTAGCTCACTGACAACCCACTTTAAAGTCTTCATTACCTCCAAGCATGAGTTGCATCTCATGCAGCAAATCTCTTTACATGAATGTCTGCAATATATTGAAGAGATTGGAGTGTTTCAAGATTGGAGTGTTTTGAAGGTAATGCAACCGAACAAATTTTTGAGAAAAATTCGTGAGAGAAGAAGGTTGTTTTTTTGTTGGGTTGTTGTTGTGAGTTTCTTCAAATTTCCTTAATTCCAACTTATTTTGAGTTCCACCACTCAATCTAGAGCACCAAGAGGATAGTAGGGAAGATCTTGGGGTGGTCTACAACAAGAGTCAGAGGAGATTTGCAACTGGTTTCAGGCTTAGAGGAAGTTCTTCAAAGGTATGTCATGAAACCCATTTATTTCTGTTGAAGCATGTTTTCTTTTCTGCCAAAATTAATGAATTAGAATGCTTATGGATCATGGTTTCTTCGGTTGCGCATTGGTACCTTCTAACATTTACAATGTTGTTGCTTGTTATATTTCTTTTGGAAGGCATGTAGATAGGAGAAGAAATGCAAATGATGTATTCAGGTTTTACAGAGAACTTTCATGTTATTGTTTATTTTTCTTAATTATCCTTTTTTGATTGATTCCAAAAGGGGGAAAGGTAATAAGAAAAATAAAAGTATGTTATTATTGAATGTATTCTTTGTGTTCAAGTGAATTGAAATTATATGTGTGTTAATTATGCATCAAGAACATATCTCATATCACACCTTATTTTGGATTTTATTTTTCTTAAGTTGTTTATGATCATAAAAAGGAGAGAGATTGTTGGCTTTGGCCTTTAAACCCAAATTAATTAAATTAATTAATTAATATTTTGATGATAACATACATTCTTTTATTTATTAATAATTTGAGTGTTTTTAAGTGTCCATTGCGTAGAGCTTGAAACAATGGTTCCAATGCAATTTGAATGACTTAAATAATACATCAAACGAAGAATATATGATCAAAACAAGCTTAATGGAAAAATCTCGAATAGATGACGTGGTATAATTTTTTTCATCGAAGTGGACCAATTGAAATGTACCACTTGGAGCAATGGAGAAGTGACACATGGTTGACTTTTGATTTTTGAATTGGTTTTTTAAAAAAATAAATTTAATATTATTTTATATTTATGTCTAGCGGCTAGTTTAGACATAGGGCATTTGCTTTTTGTTGGATTTTAAAAGATATATATTATTATGTTATATGATGTTTATGTCTAATGACTAATTGGGTTTAAATCTCCATCATTCAATTTTCTTTTCCAAGATCTAATGACCCAAATTAAATGTGGTTTTCAACAATTTTTTCTCTCTATTCAAATTCATCTTCTTCTCCAAATCATAATAACAATTACATATTTTTACAATCCTCAAAGCCACTATTATTATTTTCTCAAAGCTCTCATTTTTTTCTTTTTATCTTATTCTTGAGAGATTTATTGTAATGTGAGGATTAATTTGTTGAGTGCTACAATTTGTAAATCCACTCTTTTAGAGAACTTTTCTCATATTGTTCTTCATTTCTAAATCTATTGTAAAGGGTTACTCTTGAACCCATAACAAGAGTATTGTAACGGTTTAATCCTCAACCGTGGAGATGATCGGATTTGTTCTTGCGTCCGAAAAAAAAGTTATAGTGGTTCGACTCTAAGTCGTGGAAAGAGTCAAGTTTATAGTGATATATCCAAGAAAAGCTTGGAAAATGGATGTAGGCCGGTTGTGCCGAACCATTATAAAATTACCCGTGTCAATTTTTCTATCCCTATACTATTTTAATTTTGCAATTGATGTGTTATTATTGTTTAGTACATTAAATTAATTGCAATATTTGTTCTTTAGTAATATTGTTCATATTGATTTATTTTGATTGGTAATTTTAGAATTTCTATATTCATTGCCAATCTTTTTATTATAATTAAATAGAGTGCTTTAAAGTATGATTCTTATTTTTTTGTTTAATTCAAAGTGAAATTATTTCCATGAATTTATTGTTTAAATTACTCATTACCCAAAATTTTATTCATTTGCTTAATTGGGCTTGTTGGGTTTTATGCCCTAAAACCCGTAGATAGTAAATGTTATTAATTGACCATCATCAATAAAGAGTTATAGATGTTAATTCAATAAATTATATTGTTTGTGTTATTTGTCTATTTTGTTTTAATAACCCTAAATCTAATAAACTAACATTTAAGGTTGCCTTATGAGTCTTGCTATATGTGGAGACATATAGGAATCAATGTTCAAGATACAACCTAAAGGGTCTATAGTATAGGGATAAGGTTGGGCATCTTATCCTAGTAACACTATGGATACGATCCACTTTGTATTTGATACAAATGCAATGATCTAACGCGTTCATGTAGTTGACATGCGAGTGGGGACATCCTATGAAATGAGTTTGCATAAGACCAGACCACGAAATAGTAACCATTAGATGTAACACAGTTAACTAATTAGGTCTCTATTTCAATAGGATGACCTAAGCAATTTAGTCTAAATCCGGAGTATATTATGAACTCCTGTTCACCAGGGATTGTCCTTTGATTTGTATGGGTGAGGGTGACCAGTTCACCGACCCAATATGCCTATCATTTTTGGGACAAGACTAAGTGGTGAGTTGGGAACATAGTAATATAATATGGAACTCACTCATTCATACCTTAAGGGTAAGTAGATGAGTGTTCCCTTAAGTGGTATCTCTGGGATTTGAACAAAGGTCCATACTCTTTCATTGGCCCGGGAGGGTTTCTATTTATTAGTTGAACCATAAACAGGTTGTTCATTAGAGGAGCACTAGTACTTAAGAAACCAGAGATAACCTAAGGGTAAAACGGTAATTTGACCCAATTGGATTTACGAACACTCGTAAATGACTAACTTATTGTCTTTGGTCTATATCCATAGACATAGAAATATATCTGTAGTGAGAAAAGTACAACTATGGGTCTTTAGTAGAGTGTATCCACAGTTAACGAATATTGATTAACTTGGTTAATAAGTTTAACTAATTAATCTCATATTGTTGGAGCTTTTGATCTATAGGTCCACCAGGGTCCCCTTGTTAATTCACTAAAGGATATTTAAGAAGGATGATTTGAATTGTTCAAATTAATTTGAGGAAACCATATATTAATGTGATTAATATCTAATTAATTATGGATATGATATATAATTCAAATTAAATTGGAAAGTAATATTTAAATAAAATTCAATAAATTAGATTCACGAAAAAATCATTAATAGAGAGATATTGCACATATACATACGATGTTTATGATCATTAAATATATATACATTAAATCGGATTTAATGTATAAATAGTTATTTAATTATTGTGTAAATTAAATTAAATAAGTATTATTTAATTGTGCTAATTAATTAAATAAGTTTATTTAATTAATGGGGCTAATTAATTAAATAACACTTATTTAATTGTGAAAAAAGGATATAGGAAAATGATTAGGAAAAAAGTTTGACCCTAAGGGATATAGGAAAATGGACCCTTCTCTATATAAAGACCTCCCTATGGCCCTTTTGGGAGACACTAACACAGACACTGACGATACATAATACACAAGTATTATTGTGTAAAATTTTTCTAAGACACAAAAAAAATCCTCACTACTCTCCAAAAGCTTTTTCTCCTCTCCATCTCCCACTCCCAGTAGTTGGATACATAGTTGGTTACTCTCGTAGTTGTGTTCGAGATTGTTCAAGAAATCATTCGTGATCAAGATTGTAGGAGGAGTTATTCATTGAAACTACGAGTGGATCGTTCGTGGAATTTGGGAATCTACAAAGGTAAGAATGGTTCTAATCTTTTTCCTCAAAACATGCTATCTTACATATTTATAAATTATTTTAGTATAATGAATTTGTTTATGTAAAAATTAAATTGTGGGATGAAAATCATTCTCACAACGCTCCCATTATAGGATTCGTTATCAAAGCCAATTTCTTGCATCCACGTTCTTCCTATTTTTCGAAACAAAATTAATTTAGAGGTGGGTTTAATATTCTACATTTGGAATATTTGAATGTCGATTTGCAAAAATTGGATATTTTCGATTTTGGCACTAGATTATTTTTAATTTGATTAAATTGTAAGGGCCTATTTTATTTTTTGGGCAATTCTTACTTTGAGTCTGTAAGTCCGTGTTGATCGAAATAGCAACGGTTACTGAGGAGATCAGGAAGAAACGGAGGTGTTCGAGGCAAGTTCAGAGCCGAAAACGTGCATAACAGCATAGCGACACTGAAAGGCATACGCAATGCACAACAGTCGCAGCGTTGCAACGCTCCGAGCATTGACAGAAAGCAGACGACGCGTGCGAGACCCTTCGGCTGAAGTTGTTTACCCTAGTTTCCTTATATTTTTTAATTAAGTAAATTAATATAATATTTATATTAATTTAATCAATTATTTTTTGCCTTAGGGTGCCAAAATCTGTCATTGCTATTTAATTTAATTATGCATTGGATGTATGTTTAAATTACTTTTGAATTCATAATACATAATGTATGTCATATAGATTAAAAAATACCCACCTTAGGATAAATATGTACAAGCATTATAATTAAATATAAGCATTATATTTTATAGATGCATGATTAAATTAGCATAGTCATGCACCATGATATAAGTATTATGTTAGTGATGTATGATTAAACTAAGTATGTCCATGCATCATACTATACATAAAAATTGTTATAATAAATAGTGGAATGATGTATGTGAATGCTTTTTTTTATGAATGATTTATATAATTGTTATATTTATCAAATGAAAATTGAATTTGCATTGAGCATGACATTACATAGATAAATATAATTGTTATATTTAATCGATGTCTTTAGATGCAAATTTATAGGTTTTAATAAAGCATTAAAATAAAACTCTTATATTTTTAATGAGAGTTTAAAATCTATAATCGAGAATTGCATACAAGCATAGATCCAAATTAATTTTAAATAGGTTAAAATTAATCAAGCTTGACTTATGTTTTTTCTAATAGGATTAGGAATATGTTAATCTTTTTAATTTATTTTAATAGGATTAAAATGAATTTAATTAAAAGATAATTTATAAAATAATTGCCCATAAGGCACCTTTGTCTAAGGAATGTTCTATTTAGGAGGGGGTATTTAAGCTGACAGAAATGGAACATCTCCACCTGGGAATCGACCTGGAATGTGAATTGGGCAAATATTTTATAAGCATACAATAATGATTGATTTTATTAAAAAAGTTTAATAAATGAAATCAAGTATTGTTAAATTATTCCATATAAATGTTATATTGAGCAAATTTAAAAAGACTTTCATTAGCTAAGTTTTAACTAAGTACAATAAAATCCTAAAAATATTAGAATACTTTAGTGGGAGGATATTGGTATATGTGATATATCAAATTTCAGCTCTCACGTCTCCAAGAGTTCACACCGTGAGATTCATGCTCGGCTTCGTTTCGCTCTGGGCATGGCCTCCATTCGAAAATTGTTTGCATGGGTCAATAACAAGGTAAGTGGGAAAAATGTTCATAGTAACTGGGAGAGTGACGCGTGTCAATATATTCTACGGTTTCCTTCATTAGGTTGCACCATGAGATTCCTATAGTCCACTTGCGTATCGTCTTGGAGCGACCATCCCTTCAGAGGGTCTGATCGTAGGGGTAAGAACAATGCAAACTTCAGCAATGGATAGAGTTCCTTAGGTTAATTTTCAACAGTTGTCTTTCCCTTCGATAGCCTGTTGAAGCATACCTCTGGGATCCAAAAATGAGAGGGTTACACTTACAGGATGAATTAAATTAGTTAATGAATCCTTGACCGAAATAATGGTAGCTAAAAACTATGGGAATAACAGTTATTCTGTTGTTAGTGATTGGCTGAGATTGTCTCAATTCAGGGGAGGAGTAGCTGATCACCCTTCGGTGCCTATTGCTTTAAACCTCTGAAATATCGTTGCAAAAATGAAAATCGTTTAATTAGGGTTCTATGATTACGTATGTTTTTACTAAATTGATTGGATTATTAAGTAATGAGTAATATAACTAAAGGGTCAATTGATTGTTATATGTTTTAACATATCTTCCACAATCATATATTTACCTAAAAACAAAATATTAGCCGGTGAAAACTATGTGACTTGGAAATCTAACATGAATACGATTATGGTTATTGATGATATGTGGTTTGTCTTGATGGAGGAATGTTCTTCAGTCCTCACCTGAAGTACATCTCAAGCGTTGAATGATGCTTATGACCATTGGACAAAGGTCAATGATAAGGCCCAAGTCTACATCTTGGAAATTCTATCTGACGTTCTTACCAAGAAGCATGAGGTCATGATGTCTGCACATTAGATCACGGAGTCCCTCTAGAAGATGTTTGAACAGCTGTCTATTCAGATTCGGTACGAGGCCCTTAGGTACATTTATAATATGCGCATGAAAGAAAGACAATCAGTAAGAGAAAATGTTCTCAACCTGATGGTCCAATTCAATGTCATCAAAATGAATGGTGCGGTCATCGACGAGCAGAGTCAAGTGTTCCTTATTTTAAAATCTCTTTCAAAGAGTTTTCTTCAAATCTGCAGCAATGCGGTTATGAACAAAATAAAGTACAATCTGGCTACCCTTCTAAATGAGTTATAGACTTTTGAGTCCCTTATGAAAGGTAAAAGACCAGTAGAAGGAAAGACAAATGTTGCCTAGTCCAAAAAGTTCCATAAGGGCTCATCTTCCGAAACTAAGTCTGTTCCTTCAAGCTTTGGCTCTAAGAAGATCTAAAAAAAGAAAGGAGGGAAGGGGAAGACTCCTGCTACTGAGAAAGGCAAGGGAAAAACTAAGGCTAACAAAGGCAAATGCTTCTACTGTTATGTGGATGGTCACTAAAAACACAATTACCCCAAGTACCTTGCTGAGAAGAAAAAAGAGAAGGAAGGTAAATATGATTTACTTGTCCTGGAAACCTGTTTAGTGAAAAATGACTATGATGCCTGGATATTTGATTCAGAAGCCACTAATCATGTTTGTTCTTCTTTACAGAGAATTAATACCTTCCAGCAGCTTGAAGATGGTGAAATGATGCTCAAGGTGTTAGGAATGTCCTAAAACTCGTAGTTCGTAATTTTGGAAACGTATTCTATTTATCAATTAAAGTATTGTTGAAGAATTTATTCAATAAAAGTGTTATTAAAATTGCATTATGTTATAAAATCCAATAAACGAATCCATGACTATAGTATGAATACTTTAACTTTATATAGAGACATAAAAGAGGATAAAGTTATAGTATATAGCCAAAAAGGTCTATAAGTAGATGGATGAGATTGGATACCTCATCCTGGGACACTATGGATGTGACCTACTTTGTATATTGATATAAACGATATGATCTCGAAATAATTCATGTGGAGACATGCAAGTAAGGGCATCCTATGCAAAAGACATTTGCATAAGACCCATGAAATAGTTACTTTTCTTTATAACAACCGTTTACTGTTAAAACTAACTATTTCAAATTCGATGACCTAGGGTAACTCGATCCTAATCCTGAGCTAACTATAAACTCCTGTTTATTCGGGATTATCCTTTGATCTACATAGGTGAGAGTAGTTCAATAGCACTGCTCAACAAGCCTCCCATTTTAGGGATAAGACTGGATGGATAGCTGGGAATATAATCCCACCCGTTTTAGGGTTAGCAGATAGGTTGTTCTCTTAAGTACTGATTCCTGGTCTTGAATAAAGGTTTATTAGTTGGACTATTGTTCAATGGAGGATTAGTGGTGGCTTAAGAAGCAAGATGTATTTATAGGGGTAAAACAGTAATTTTGACCTAGCTTTAAATACAAACGACTTGTGAAGGATCGACTTACTGTTATGGTTAAATCAAGTAGACAAAAATATATCAATAGTGAGGATAGTGCAACCATCAAGCTATAATGGTATGTTTTGGTGGTTAATGAATATTGATTAATTTGGATTAAAGAATTTAATCGATTAATCTCAAATCATTGGAGCTCATGATCTGTAGGTCCATAAGGTCCCTCTACTAGCTTGTAAAAGATTAAACCTTGGATTAGAAAATTGAGTGAAATTGAGGTGTTCAAATTTCAATTTAGGGTTTGAATTTGAAATGCTTAATTTCAATTTAGGGTTTGGATTATTATATTCGATATAATTAACATTTAAATTTATCAAAATTAAACGTAATTGGAGAGTTTAAAATATTTAAATATTGACTACATGAATAGGGATTCATGTTTGAATTAGGTGTTTTATTAATTTAATATTTGATATTAAATTATTATTTAATTAATTAAACTAAAATTAATTTCAAATTTAAAAGGAAATTCAATTTTTTGTAATTGAATTTAAATTATATTTCATTTTTTTTAAATAAAATATAATTAATTAAATTGAAATTAAGAATATTAAGTTTTAGTGAAAAAATCCAAACTTTGAGTTTTTTAGTGGATTTTTTCACATTTCAACGCCTAGGCCACTCACTTAGTGCTAATTGAAGTGTCAATTAGTTGAATGAATAAGTGCTTGCATGATTCATCTTGATAAATACTCCAAATTTCAGAGTATTACACTTATGCATTTTGAATTTTTGAAAATTTTTCAACAAAACTGTTTTGCCCCCAAGCTCTCCAAAATCCACCTAAATCCCTCTCAATTCTGAGTTTCCACCACTCCTTCTAAGGCTGAGAATAGTATAGAAGATCCTCTTGGTGGTTTACTGGATATTTGGAGATCTAATTTCGTGAATTAAGCAAGGAGCAAGTGGAAATCTACAAAGGTATACACAATGAAACCCTCTTTCTGTTAAAATTTGTTTTTTAGCATGCTTTGTTCTCAAATTAAGTATAAATAGAGTTCTTAATGATTCTATTAGCTTTCGTTTTATGCATCTTTACTCTATCACAAGGTTGGAATAGGAGACGTCCATTTCAGCTCGTGCAATTGGAACTGCTAAGTTGTTTTTTGGAAGTAGATTTTTGTTTTTAGAAAACCTATACATTATTCCCAAAATGAGGAGGAACCTTGTTTCTATTTCCTGTTTAATTGAACAATCATACTTTGTTTCTTTTAATTCAAATGAAGCATTCATTATGAAAAATGGTATGACTAGTTGTTCACCTAAACTAGAAGACAACTTATATGTGTTAAGACCAATTGAATCAAAAGCACTTTTAGATCATGAGATGTTTAAAATTGCTAATACTCAAACAAAAAGGTGAAGAATTTTTCCAAGTAACAATGATGTGTATCTTTGGCATTTGAGATTAGGCCACATAAATCTCGATAAAATCAAGAGTTTGGTAAATAATGGACTTCTAAGTAAGTTAGAAGATGGTTCATTACCTCCTTGTGAATCCTATCTCAAACGAAAAATGACTAAAAGACCTTTTAGTGGAAAAGGTTATAGAGCCAAAGAACCTTTAGAGTTCATACATTCGGATCTTTGTAGTCCAATTGGTGTAAAGGCTAGATGAGGGTATGAATACTTCATTTCTTTCTTAGATGATTATTCGATGTATGGTTACTTATACCTAATGAAACATAAGTCTGAAGCCTTTGAAAAATTCAAAGAGTATAAGGTTGAAGTTGAAAACATATTAGGTAAAAATTAAAACACTTAAAACACTTCGATCTAATAGGGGTGGAGAGTACATGGATTTAGAATTTCAGGACTATATAATAGAATATGGAATTCAATCACAACTCTCAGCGCCTGATACACCTCAGCAGAATGGTGTATCATAAATGAGAATATAGAACCTTATTAGATATGGTTCGTTCTATAATGAGCTATGCTCAATTGCCTAACTCGTTTTGGGGATATGCAGTAGAGATTGCAGTTCATATCTTGAACAATGTTCACTTGAAAAGTGTTTTTTAAACATCTTTCAAGTTATTGAGGGGGCATAAACCAAGTTTAAGTTACTTCAGAATCTGGGATTGTCCTGCACATATGTTAGTGACAAATCCTAAGAAGTTGAAACCTCGTTCAAGATTATGCCAATTTGTTGGTTACCCTAAGGAAATAAAAGGTGGTCTGTTCTACGACCCTCAAGAAAATAAAGTGTTTGTATCGACAAACGCTACATTTTTAGAGGAAGACCACATGAAAGATCATAAACCACGAAGCAAAATAGTATTAAGTGAAGCTACTGAATAATCAACAAGGGTTGTTGATGCAACTGGTCCTTCATCAAGAGTTAATGAAGAAGCCAACACTTCAGTCAGTCTCGTCCTTCTTAATCATTAAGAGTGCCTCGACGCAGTGGGAGGGTTGTGATACAACTTGATCGCTACTTGGGTTTAATTAAAACTCAAGTCGTCATGTCAGATGATGGTGTTGAGGATCCATTGTCCTATAAATAGACAATGAATGATGTAGACAAGGACCAATGGGTCAAAGCCATAGATCTTAAAATTGAGTCTATGTACTCTAATTTAGTATGAGATCTTGTGGATCCACCTGAAGGGGTAAAACCCATAGGGTGCAAATGGATCTATAAAAGGAAGAGAGATGTAGCTGGAAAGGTACAAAACTTTAAAGCTAAACTTATTGCAAAAGGTTATACCCAAAGGGAAGGGTTGATTATGACAAAACTTTTTCCCCTGTTACTATGCTTAAGTCTATAAGAATTCTCTTGTCTATAGCCACATATTATGACTATAAGACATGACAGATGGATGTCAAGACTAATTTTTTGAATGACAATCTTTAATATAACATCTTTCTGTTTCAGCCCCAGGGGTTCATAATCCTAGGTCAGGAACAAAAAGTTTGCTAGTTGAATTGATCCATTTATGGGTTGAAATGGACATTCAGATCTTGGAACATTAGATTTGATACAGTAATCAAAGCTTTTGGTTTTGATCAAAATGTTGATGAACCTTGTATCTACAAGAAAATCATCAACGATAAAGTAACTTTTCTAGTACTTTATGTGGACAATATCCTACTCATTGGGAATGATGTAAAGTACCTCACTGACATTAAGGAATGGCTGACAGCTCAATTTCAAATGAAAGATTTGGGAGAGGAGCAGTATACTTGAGATCAAAATCATTAGAGATCGTAAGAACAGAATGCTGGCCCTATCTCAAGCAACTTATATCAACAAAATGTTGACTCAATAGTTGATGCAGAACTCTAAGAAGGTTTATACCTTTCAGGCATGGGTTTACTTATCTAAGGAACAATGTCCTAAGACACCTTAAGAAGTTGAGAATATGAGACGTATTGCCTATGTCTCAGCTATAGGTAGCTTAATGTATGTCATGCTCTGCACTAAGCCAGACATTTCTTATGCAGTGGGAATAGTCAGTACGTATTAATCAAATCCAATGTTAAACCACTGGACTGTGGTTAAGAGCATCATCGAGCATCATCAAGCATCTTAGAAGAATGGGGGACTATAAGCTTATGTATGGAGCTAAGGATTTGATCCTTATAGGATACACCGACTCTGATTTCTAAACTGACAAGGATCCTAGTAATTCCACGTTAGGATCAATTTTTACCTTAAACAGGGGATTTGTAGTGTGGCGTAGCATCAAGCAAGGATATACTGTAGATTCCACTATGGAAGTTGAGTATGTAACTGCTTGTGAAGTAGTAAAGGAAGTAGTTTGGCTAAGGTTTCTAAGTGATTTAGAAGTGGTTGCAGATATGGACTTGCCCATCACCTTATACTGTGACAATAATGAGCAGTAGCCACTGTTGATCTATTTATGAAGGCTCTTTCTCAGCTAAAGCGTTTGAGGGTCATCTAGAGAGTTTAGGTCTATAAGACATGTACATTTTATAATCTAGGGAAAGTGAGAGGTGTGTAAGGGTATATGAATGCCCTTGTTTATTGTATTTATTTACAATAATCCCGTCTTTTGGATTCTGATATCATGTACAACCCATTGACTAGAGTTTTAGTTCAAATGGGAGTTTGTTGGATTTTATGCCCTAAAACTCATAGATAGTAAATGTTATTAATTGAACGTCATCTTTAAAGAGTTATAGATGTTAATTTAATATGTTATTTTTTGTTTTGTTTATCTATTTTGTCTTAATAATCCTAAATCCACTAAACTAACATCTAAGGCTGCTTTATGAGTCTTGAACTATATGTGGAGACATAAAAGGATCAATGTTCAAGATACAACCTATAGGGTATAGAATAGGGATAAGGCTGGGTACCTTATCCTAGTAACACTATGGATACGACCCATTTTATATTTGATACCAATGCAATGATCTAATGCATTCATATCGTGACATGCGAGTGGAGGTATCCTATGCAATAAGTTTTCATAAGACCGGACTGCGAAATAGTAACCACTAGATGTAACACCGTTAACTAGGTTTCTATTTCAATGGGATGGCCTAGGCAACTTAGTCTTAATTCTGAGTATATTATGAACTCATGTTCATGAGGGATTTTCCTTTGATTTGTATGGGTGAGGGCGTCCAGTTCGCCGACCTAATATGCCTACCATTTTGGGGACAAGACCGAATGGGGAGTTGGGAACATAATAATACAATGTGGAACTCACTCCTTCCTACCTTAAGGGTAAGTAGATGAGTGTTCCCTTAAGTGGTGTGTCCAGGACTTGAACAAAGGTCCATACCCTCTTATTGACCCAAAAGGGATTTCTATTTATTGGTTGGACTATAAAAAAGTTGTTCATTAGAGGAGCACTAGTACTTAAGGAGTTAGAGGTAAGCTAAGGGTAAAATGGTAATTTAACCCAATTGGATTTACGAACACTTGTGAATGACTAATTTGTTGTTATTGGTCTATATACGTAGACACAAAAATATATCTATAGTGAAAAGAGTGCAGCTGTGGGTCTTTAGTAGAGTATATCCACAGTTAATGAATATTGATTAACTTTGTTAATGAGTTTAGTCAATTAATCTCCTATCGTTGGAGCTTTTGATTTACAGGTCCACCAAATCCACTTGTTAGCTCATTAGAGGATATTTAAGATAGATGATTTGAATTGTTCAAATTAATTTGAGAAAATCATATATTAATGTGATTAATATATAATTGTTAGTGGATATGATCTATAATTCAAATTAAATTGGAAAGTAAGATTTGAATAAGATTCATTTAATTCTTTCAAGTGAATTAGATTCACAAACAATTAATTAATAGAGAGGTATTACACATACACATAAGATGTTTATGATAATTAAATATATATATACATTAAATTGGATTTAATGTATAAATAGTTATTTAATTGATGTGCAAATTAAATTAAATAAGTGTTATTTAATTGTGTTAGTTAATTAAATAAGCGTTATTTAATTAATTAGGTTAATTAATTAAATAACAGTTATTTAATTGTGGAAAAGGGATATAGGAAAAGGATTAGGAAAAGAACTTGACCATTCTCTATATAAACACCTCTTTGTGGCCCCTTTAGGAGACAATGACACGGACACTGACGTTACACAACACATAAGTGTTATTGTGTAAAACTTTTCTTAAGCCACAAAGAAAATATTCTCTACTCTCTAAAATCTTTTTCTCTTCTCCCTCTCCCAATAGTTGGATTCCATTTATTCTTCTATTAGAATCCTAAAGAATAATAAGGTTACTTTCATGGTTGTATTCGAGATTGTTCAAGAACTCGTTTATGATCAAGATCGTAGGAGGTGTTGTTCATTGGAACTATGAAAGGATCATTCTTGAAACTTGGGAATCTATAAAGGTAAGAATGGTTCTAATATTTTTCCCTAAAGCATGCTATTTTACATGTTTATATTATGTTTTAGTATAATTAATTTGTTTATATAAAAATCAAATTGCGGGATGCAAGGCGTTCTCACAAAACGCTTCTGCTGCAGGATTCAATCCCTTCAAGGCTCACATTAGTAAAAAGTTTTTATTAGTTTTAATAAACTCAATTCACCCCCTCTAGGGTTGCCATGTTGATCCTACAGCCCAGACTCATCCATAGACCCGTGTGCAGCCTATTACTACAATCGTCATTTGGTCCGAGCTCTGCAGCAAACATTGTCAATCGACGCTAAATTAGTCACGCTAAGTTCTTTTTCATTGCTTGTCCATATTGTTTATTGCCCAGGTTCATCGTTAATTGTTGTCGATTAACGTTGTTCTTCATTGTTGTCTCAGCCTGATTGTCCATCGCATGCCTAGATCAACTATCACACTAAATGTTTATCGTTCACCCAGCCTCACCACGTTGTCGTCTTAGTTCGTTTGCTTGTTGTTCGTTCAGACCCACAAGATCCAATATGTTCTCTGTCCAAATCTATGTAACCATATTTGAATCTATTTGCAAAGACTTTCCAGATTTGAACCATTCATATTGAAGAAAGAAACTCTCCATTTTCCTTGGTCTTCGACGAACGTAAAAGCACAATCATTCCCCGGGCGATAGCAATAACAACACAAGATTTTCCTCCAGGGCATACATATCTTCGTTAGGCTTTTCATAATAATGATGACAATTGCACATAGATAACAACTATCACGAGTGACAAATTCTTCTTCAAGATTTTCCTCTTGGGAATTCATCTTCCCCTTTATATTTATTGTTATATTAATAAGTAATTAAAAATGGGATGTGATAAAGGTGCTAAGTATATGTTAACCTAGTTGAGATACATTGGTGCACCAACTGACTCACACCATAAAAATGGGGGAATAAATTCATCTTTCCTTTAGTACTTATTGTTATGTTAATGAGAACTTAGGAGTGAGATATGATGAGGGTGCTAACAGTGTGCCAACCTAGTTGAGATACATTTGTGCACCTGCTGACTCACATGATGAGGTTCTTTAACTGCTACACCTGTGAATTCCTACTTCAAATGGATTGATATAAGCACAGCATGGATTGAAGTTTTATAGTGACAGTCCAAGCGTCCGTAACATTTGACAGCTTTCATAAAAGAAATGCAACGTGAAGATTTAGCATGGAAGTTTTTGTTGACAAAGATAATGCAACGTGAAGATTACCATCAAGGGTAAAGAAATCAAAAGGAAAAGCTAGAACATCTCTCAACTCTACATCAATGAAGTTGAGGTCATAACAAATATGATACAAGATTCAAGCGCAGGAGAGGATGGTAATTCATTTAGAATTCAAGATCACAACCAGTTTGAGACAACGAATATTGGAACAAATCTCAAAGCCTCAAAATATCTCAACACAAGATAAGTTTTACTCTAAATGTCAGACTTATGATAATACTTTGCACATAGATCTCAGATTATTGATCAACCAAAATACATAAAGAGTATTTGTTGTAAAAAATTTCTAAAATCAATGCAATTTCTTACATAATAAACTATTTGGATGCAAGAGATTATAAAATATTCTTCAACCACCAGGAGCTAGATTATATATTAAAAGGAAAATTGTCATGAGGAACCCATTTGGGGCTCAAGCAAATTTTGAGGAAAGGGAGTTTGGTGAAAAACTGGGACTGACCACCCTACAGTTAACAAACCAAATTCAAAGTCCAAAATTTGAGGATAGCCACAGGCCAAATAAAGTTTGTCACAGAGTGATTATTGAAGATAGGTAAAGAAGCTACAGGATAGATGATCAAGCTATAGGATTGTTGGAGATAAGCAAAAGCAACGACCCATCAAGGAAAATGATGGGTGAAGTAATTATAACTATAACCTCAGAACGGGGAAGGATACCAGGAAGCTAGTTGAGTTGTAACAAGCTTGGTCAGATAATATTCTAGGTTCGCTCATGATCCAAGACCCAGCTTGGGTCAGGAGAGTAATGAAAATGATCAGTTATTAGGTCTATCCTAGGGTGGGTCTGGCACGATTTGGCGTATAATTCGTCATGAGATGGAGAAAGGCGTTGAAAAATCAGTTTAGACCTCTAAAAGGTTTGGCTCGATAGGCTCAACAACCCCCTAGAAAGCCAAATTAAGTTTCGTGACAAGTGTAGCATGAAGGCTGAAGGGAAGATTGCGGTTCCAAGTTGACTGCAACATTCATGAAGATTTCTATCAAATTGTGAAGTTCCAGATAAGCTTTATTTCCCACTCAATTTTCTGAATTGAAAAATAATAGCAAGCTTATTTAAATCTCATCTTGTTTGTTAATAGCTCAATTATGCATGACATAATTACTTTGTTATAATCCTTTGTTTTCTTTGTAAAAAATTTTGTGTCCTAGGAAAAAGTGCTCCCAAGATGAATTTCAAGTGTCTAGTCAACAATTGAAAAGCCAAACCATGAATTTCAATTTCGGAGTGGGGTTAATATTGTGGATGAATTTTGGCTTGATAGAATAAAGTCCAAAATCAAGATAGGATAAAATAGAATCAAGATAAAAAGAGATAAGATAAGACTTAATCTAGCTAGACTGGGATTAGAAAAAGCCATATTCCTAATCCTAATAGGGCTAAATCTCATATCTGAATCCTAATAGGATTAAGATAACCCCTAGGTCAAAACCTTTATAGATAGACCATTAAAGCTTCGTATGAGGTAACTTCTACTGGGGTTAATACCCTAAATCTTGTGGTTTCGTAGTTCGTAAATTTATTTGTACAAATAAATTATTTATTTAATAAAATAAAATGTTATTTTATTTGACATTTAGTTGCATTAACCCGAAACCAATAAACTAAAATTCTAGGTTATTTAATGTAGCTTAAACATATATGTGGTGACATACAAGTGGATCATGTATACGTAATAACCTGAAAGGTTTGTTGTAGATGAATAAGGTTGGATAACTTATTCTGGTGACATTACGGATACGACCCACTTTGTAATTGTTATAATTGTTGTAAAGTGTTACAAATGATTCGATCTTGATCCTTCATGTGGAGACATGTGAGTGGGGGTATCATGTCTAAAAATATTGTATAAGATCGGACCACGAAATGAATAGTCTCTCTTTATAACACCGTTACTTAAAGAAACTTACATTTCACTAGGATGACCATAGGTGACTTGACCTTAATCCTGAGTGAGTTATGAACTTCTGCCTATAAAGACGGTCATTTGACCTGTATGAGTGAGAGTGGTTAGTTTCACTGACTAGCCTACCATTTTAGAGATTCGTCCGAGCGGGGAGCTGGAAACACGACTACACAAAAAAGAATTCACTCCTTTTCGTTGCATAGAGTAAGTAGATAAATTGTTCCCCTAAAGCTAATTTTGGGTTTTGAACAATGAGTGACCTCATCCTCTTACTGGCCAGAGAGGGGTCTACTTATAGTTAGACTATGACTAATTGTTCATTAGATGGATCAATGGTACATGGGTAAAATGGTAATTTTGACCCAGTTGTCGTTATGAGCAATTTGTGAAGGGTCAACTTACTATTGATTGGTTATATCCAATAGACACAGAAATATATCTACAGTGTGAAGAGCGCAATTGCCAATCTTTAGTGGAGTGACCGATAGTTAATTAATGTTGATTAATTTAATTAAAGAGTTTAATTAATTAATCTCATATCATTCGAGATTCTAATCTGTAGGTTCATTAGATCTCCTTGCTAGCTCAATAAAGGTTAATGAGAATCAATTAATTTTAGATTAATTTGAATTATTCAAATTAATTAAAGGGGATTAATTGTATGAGATACAATTAATACAATGTATTTGGATACATTATAATATAAGGTTTGATGAGAGAGATAAATATTTGAATATGATTTAAATATTAATTATATGAATGAGATTCATATAAATACTATAGGTTAAAATTAATGTGAATATGATTTATATTAAAACTATAGATCATATAAGAGAATATAAGGTTAGTTTATATTATATGTGATATAATATAAACTATAAGTTATGTTAGTTATGATCTCTCGTATACAGGGATTTGGTAGAGAATGATTGTGATCAGCTCATTACCTGAAAAATCAATTGGGAACCTCTTTGCATCCTCTTGATCCTCTGTGAAAATTCTCTCAAGAAAATTTTCTCATCCCTCACTAAAACTAAGAAGGCAAGCTCACACACTCTGCCTTTTGTTCTCACCTTAAGGATAGCAAGAAAGATTTTTGGTGGTGTTCATCTTGTTGCACATTGTTGAGTTCGTGAGAGATTTTCTGTTCTTAATCTCACAGGAGAGGAAATTCGCAAAGAAAAGTTCTTCAAAGGTAAATGTTTTCTCCTTCCCTTTTCTCTCTATCATTTTAGTAGAAATCATGCTAAGGTTTTATAACGTTTATCATTCTGTTTATACTTCTCTGCTTTTATATTTTCCAAAATTAAATTCACTGACACAAACAATCACTCGCTTTCACATCAGGAATTCGATTCCTTCAAATTCAACTTTTGACTTCTTCTCTATTCTACAATCCTCTTACGGACCTGAGAATCATAGCTTTTTTTCTTTGTTTTCTAGGTCCTCTCTTCTCCTAAATTATAAATTCAAATGCTAGTGTTACGTAAGGGTTAGGTGTGCTTCCCCCATCCCAAATTTTGCATCAACAACTATCATGCCAACATAAGCATAACTCAACTGGCATAAATTCGTATTATAAATTTCAAGGTATGAAGTACAATCCCCAACCCTAAATATTGTCCAAAAAAAAATTATAATGGTCATATCTATTCAACTTCATGAAAGAATGAATTGACTAGTTAAAATAGGAAAACAAATAAATGAGAATAATAAAAGAATGAAGAATGATTTAAATATAATAATACTAAAAAAAATTAAGAGCACCATGTTTTAGTTACTAATGAATTATATTAAAGTTGGTATAATCATATCCAATTTAGCTTCATCAACAATAATTTTTGTTCAAACATTGAACTGAGTATAGCTCAATTGATATATGCGTGTGTCGAAAACCACGATGTTCGTGGTTCGAATCTCCCTATCCCAATTATATTTAAGAATAATAATTTCAGTTCAAGCATACAACAACAGATAAATTCATATGAAATCATTGGCCTACGTTTTGGATTTAATTTAAATCTTTTTTTAATTAATACTTTAGGTGCTTGTTTATCTTCTCTCTTTGTTTTTCTTTTTTTTTTCTTTTTCCAAATATGCATCACGTGTGTTTATATAATATAATATATATAAGAAGAGTTGTTTTTTTATTTTTATTTTTTCAAAATAATCATAAAGGAAAAATCTTATGAAATAATAACGAAAATGATAATAGGGAGTAGTTAGAATGAAAGTTCACATTGAAAGAAAATGGGAATATAATTTTGAAAAAAGAAAGTCCATTTTATTCTTTCACTTAATTGAGACTTGAGAGTCCATCCTTAATTTAAAGGTCTAATCTATAAAGTTACACTACGGACTTGTCCTCTTCAAAATCGATATTAGAAAGTATTTAACATATATAAATCATTTAAAACATATATATTCTAAATTCTAATAGTAGGATATTATTTGTGTACACCAGCATGAATTTAATTTTATATAATTTTTATTTAAAATATCTCTAACAAAATTAATATAAATATATATTTACATCCCAACAAAATTAATTAATTTTCAATAATAATTTATCTAGATGTTTGAAGATAGGTGTGAAAAAATTCCACGTTTTACAACAAAAACGAAGACGTTTAGACATTTCAAAATTACCCTAAAATCTAATCAACAATTCAAGAAGAAAACGAACACACAAAAAATTGAAAATTTTGACAAGAATAATTTGCACATAAATACTTTGTTACATAGAGTTGCAATTTTTAAGTATTTCTTTTTTGTTTTTTATTTTTTTTTATTAACACTTCAACTCTGCTAGATAATCTTTTTTTTCTTTTTTTTATAGTACTTTAAAATATACGCACCATCAAATATAATAAAGGAAAAATGACTACTTAATGATAGAAATAAGTTGTTTTTTCTTTCTTTTTCATTTTTTTAAAGCAAATATTTAGTTAATATTAGTTCAATTGACATAGGAATGTGTGTACCATGGGTTTTGTGATTTAAATTTCCTTACTTCTATTGTACTAAATAAATATATTATGAAATTTTTTATTTTTGGGGGAAAAAAGATCAAATAGAAAGTCATGATTAAGTAAGATAGTTAGGTTAAAACATTGTCTCTTTAATCTAATTTAAATAGTTAAGACATATATTCTCAATCAAAAATGGAGAATTTGAATCTGAATAATATATTGAATTTAAAAAAAATGATAATGTATTATTATTATTTTATTTATTTAAAAAAAGAATAAATAGTTGTCAAATCATAAAGCCCAAATTTATTCTTTTTTAAAAAAAGAAAATGAAATGTTGTTGGGTTTGAGATGGATTAATGGTAGCCAACTAAAACGATACTCTAAAGCATCAAAATAGGGAGGGAAAAAAAAAAAAAAAAAAAGCTTACAGAAAGTTGGGAGAGAGAATCATGAGTGATATCTACTCCCCTACCCACCATTTTACACGTGTCCCCTCAACTGCCTCTCCAAAATCATATCCAAGCCGTTCGATTTTCAATTTTAATCTTCCTCCCCCCCCCCCCCCAAAAGTAAAATAAAATAAAATAAAATAAGAAAAGGGTCACAGACATCACGCGCACTGCACGTGAACCTTTATGATTTGCCATTTGCCAACCTCCACAAGTCCTCCTTCTTTTTTCTTCCATAATTTTGAAATCCTTTTTTTAAATGAAAATTTTAAAATTATAAAAGAAGCTAAACTATAACTTGGCTGTGATTAGAGATAATATTTGAATTTTTAAAAAAAGTTTGGCACATGCCAACCAACACCTAAAGATTTTTCTTCCTTTAAAAAATACTCATGAGCTTTTTAAAATTACATTATTAACCTTAAACATTTGTAAACGTTATAAAATTACCTTAAAAAAGAAATTTAAGATATAAGTCGAGAATTAAAACTATATGGTAATGACATAAATAATGTGCTAATCTAATTTTTTGTTCAAGATCACTATCACACCATTTTATATCTCAATTTTCGTTCAAAATTATTCTAACAAATTTTCACTCAAAGGATAAGTCAAGTGATTTTGAGCAATGATTAGATACAACTAATCTCATATTCTCCTCTCCTTTACATATAAAGAAAGAAATTATTAAAAAAACACAAAAGGTGTAATGTGGCACATTTTCGTCGGGTGTTGGTCATTTTTTTAAATAAATAGCAAAATTCTAAGTATAAAAGAAACTACCAGAGTTTTCAAAGGATTATATAATGAGAAAAGAGAAAGCACTTTATTTCCCGCCCCGGTCGGCCGATATTTAACTCCCTCACTATCTTCTTCTTCTCGTCGGCAAGAAAGTGCTTTTCTTCTTGTGTGAGTGTATAATTTTCAAAAGAAAAATGCGATGTTCTTGCTGTACGAAGCACTTCTTCCAGCGGTTTTTCACGGATGAGTTCCAAATCAACGGCGGCGGCAGCGGCGGCGCTCTTAAAAGCACTTTCTTGTCTCCCGAGATTTTGCCTTCTCTTGGCGCCACTATCAACCAAACCACTAACCTTCGTAAACACGTCATTTCCCCTTTCGACCCTCGTTATCGGTAATTCTTTTTTTTTTTTTTTAAATGTTTTTTTAAGTGAAAAGCGCTTAATTTTCTCTTTACTTTTATACGAAACACTTCGCTTTAAATCATTGTTTTTCTTAATAATTTTTTTCCTCATACTTTTAAAAATTATTGTTTACTTTTTGAAAACCAAATATTAATATGGAAAGCAATGACTGTTTTAAAGTGAAATCACTTCTTCTAGTTCCTATGTTTTGTTACAAAAGTTTCAAATACTCTTTACCCTTTTTTGAAAAATTAATCATTTAATTTAGTGCATGTTTGACTTGTTTTAGTGAAAATAACAATAGTATTTCCGTATAACATTTTTATTTATTTATTTATTAATTGTTTTAGTGAAAATAACAATAGTATTTCCGTATAACATTTTTATTTATTTATTTATTAATTGTTTTAGTGAAAATAACAATAGTATTTCCGTATAACATTTTTATTTATTTATTTTTTAATTCAAAATAAGTGTTTGACTTTTTGTTCAAGAGTATATATTTTCACCTAGTTAGAATATGCTTGAGTTGGCTTTTAATGTTGGATTTTGATCGATTAAATTTTAATGATTTTAAAATTATTCTTAAACATGACCTTCTATCGAGAATAATATATATATATTTTTTTTTTTGGTGTATTATTATCAGAGCATGGGAGATGTGGCTGGTGATTCTAGTGATATACTCAGCTTGGATTTGTCCATTTGAATTTGCATTTCTTCCTTACAAGCAAAATGCTCTTTTCATAATAGATCACTTTGTCAATGCCTTCTTTGCTATCGATATCATTTTAACTTTCTTCGTCGCATATCTCGACTCTCAATCCTATCTTCTCGTTGACAACCCCAAAAAAATTGCCCTCAGGTAACATTATTTTTTTTATTAATTAATAATAAAAACATTAATAACAAAAATTATTTTATTTTTCTTATTTTTGGTCTCGAGTGTATTCTAGACTATACTCATCTTTTTGCCGCTCAACTCCAATTGAGTGATGTGCAAGAAGATGAACAGTTCAAGATGCAAAAAATATATATTTTTTTCTTTTGATCAGTAATACTTGGTGCAACTTGGATGGTATCTACCTCCATAAAATCTCTTTAATCACACAAGACAAAAAATATATATATTCTTTTTAAAAGAAACATATTTGAATGCATCCCGGCATCTATTTTATGCAGCTCTCACTTCCAATGAATGTTTGATACATTACTTATGTTTTTATTAAAAGAAAATATTTTTTTAACTCTTTTTTACTCTATAATTAAAAGGGATGCATGCATGAAAATGAGTTTAGTCTAGGTTCACCAAATTTTATTCTTTTTTTAAAAAAAAAAAAAAAAACTTTTGACATGTGACAACTTGTGATTTGATATTTGAGTGAACAGCATAAAAATAGATAGATGCGGCCTGAAATGCATTCAAATATTTTTTTAATTCTTTTTTCTTACCAATGAAGTAATATTCTTGGGATCATCTTGTTTTTTTTTTTCTTTTTCTAATAGGTATTTATCTACTTGGTTTATATTCGACGTTTGTTCTACTGCGCCATTACAGTCGATCAGTTTCTTGTTCACAAATCAAAGCGGAGAAGTTGGGTTTAAGCTTCTCAATATGCTCCGGCTATGGCGTCTCCGACGGGTCAGCTCTCTTTTTGCAAGGTTTCAAATCATCAATTTCTTTTTTTTTTTTTTAATTATTATTATTATTTTATAATTTGTTGTTTCATATATATATATATATATATATATATATTCCAACTAGCTAGCTAACTTCAATGATCTCCGGTACGGCTGACCTGTTTATTGGGTACTTTTTGTAGGCTGGAAAAGGACATTAGGTTCAATTATTTCTGGACCCGTTGCACAAAGCTCATTTCTGTAAGCATCATATCTCAACTCACTCCTTTTTTATTCTCTATAAAATACTTCCCCCATACCGTCATTAAAAGTACTCAAATTCAGTTCCAAGATGATATAATAACATAATGGTGAGGTTGAGCTAGGTTTAGGCTGACATTAAAAAGATCTTCTACTTTTATTTGCATTTAATGGACAAATAAATACGTGACCACTTTTAAAGTAAAACACTTCCTCACTTTGATTTTGATGTGCATGTCTACTTTAGTGGCTCATAAATTTTAATGGGATCAGTTTTTTTTTTTTTTAATAAAAAATAATTGGGTTAAGTTTGCCATGTACTAAACTTTTCTTCTTTTTAAGTAAATATTATTTAACTTTTTTCCATATTGTGTGGAAAAAATTAGGTGTAGTCATGATAAAACAAAGTATCGCTTGTTTTGAACACTATAACAATGTTATAAAAAGTACAATGGTTTGGTAGCTTAGGCTATATCTATTTCATATAATATTCTTTTGTAACATTGTAAAAAAAAATAATGATTTATTTTTTAAAAAATTATCACATGATAAATTTCAATCGAATAATCGGTTGGACTATATAAAGATAGGTTCTACCTAATTTTTTTTCTTATAAAAATTCACATACAACACATATTAGGAAAGCCATTAAATAAATTTTCGATGAGTTTTTATTTATTTATTTATTTATTTTTAAGAAAGAGTTTATATTCTATTACTACCTGCATTTCCTCACTCATAGTAAAGAGAATTTATTGGTAAGCGACAAGAAGTTCCCATTAGTAAGAAAGAAGTCAATACAAATATCTACCATTTTTAGCTCAATAAATATAGATAGAAAGATTCGAATCTTGAACATTTCAATATAGGAATTCAAAACTTCTAACCTTAACAATTATAATATTTTATATTAAACTCAACAATATACGTGGTGGAGATTCAAATCTTCTGTACATATTGATAAAGGCAACGATTACCTTACAACTATACTCCCCTTGTCTAAATATAATAAAAAAAATTAAAAAAAAATTGACACATGATAGCTTTTCATTAGGTACTATTTTGAGTGCAACCGAGACTTTACTCAAGTTTTTTTCTATTGAAAATATATGAGGTGGGGGACTAAATCTCTAGCTTCGAGGTTGATAGTACAAACACTATACCAGTTGGACTATGCTTTTTTTTACTAGTTGAACTATTGCTCGTTTTGATAAATTGAACTATATTTAAGTTGATGCTAAAATAAAGTTTTTTTTATTGCTAATATTTTGTTGTTTTTATACCTAATGAATTTACAGGTTACATTATTCGCAGTACATTGTGCTGGGTGCTTTAACTACGTAATAGCAGACAAATATCCAGACTCAAAACAAACATGGATTGGTGCAGTTAACCCAAATTTCAAAGAAGATAGTCTATGGAACCTTTATATTACTTCCATTTATTGGTCCATTACCACCTTAACAACCACTGGCTATGGCGATCTTCATGCTGAAAACCCTAGAGAAATGCTCTTTGATATCTTTTATATGCTCTTCAACTTGGGCTTCACTTCTTATCTCATCGGTAACATGACCAATCTCGTCGTCCATTGGACCAGTCGCACCCGAAACTTCGTAAACCCTAAACTCTATAACTCTTCAAACATTGTCAGAGTTTTGATAACTATTTCTTGTTTATCGTATCACAAAATTTAGTTTTTCTTTTAAAAAAATTCTAATTTTAGTTCTTTTTCATATTTATAAAATATATAATATTAAAGGTGACATGATCATTTTGATTATTTTTTATTTATAATATAAATTTCCATGCAAAATATTTTTCTTTATTTTTATTTAAATGTATTGAATTTATTCGAGAAAAATGTTTTGCGAATATATTTTCTTTTTTAACACAAAATCTAAGAGAACAACAAAAACAAGAAAGAGGTTACCAAACTTATCTCTCTCTCTCTGTTTTTTTTTTTTTTTTTTCTTTTCAATCCAAAATAATTATCCAACATGGTTATTATTATTATTATTATTTATACAAAAGTGAAAACAAACTTATAAAATGAAAAAACAAGTGATAAAAACGATCATTAATTTAGTTGTATTTTTTTAGAGAGATACAGTACAAGCTGCGACAGAATTTGCATTGAGAAACCAATTACCGAACCGGATACAAGACCAGATGTTATCGCACATATGTCTCAAGTTTAGAACTGAGGGATTGAAGCAACAAGATACATTGAATGAGCTTCCAAAAGCCATTAGAGCCTCCATAGCTCACTATCTCTTCTATCCTATTGTTCAAAAAGCCTACCTTTTTGAAGGAGTTTCTCATGACTTTCTTTTCCAATTGGTAATTATTATTATTTATTCTTTCTCTTTTTTTTTCAAAAAGAAAAAAAAACAAGGAATAAATTCCCCATAATTTTAATTTTTTTGTTTAACAGAAATAAAAATATATTAAATTTACTTATCTAATCCTTTTATTTAAGTTTTGGATCAAATCATTATGTAAAACTAATATATATACTAATTTGAGTGTAAAATGACTATAATGTATATGGTAAATAAAGGGAAAAAATACATTAACTAATGTATTTTAAATTTTTGGTTTCTAATATAGTGATAATCAACTTTTGCATACTAAGGTCTCAGATGTGGAGGCTGAGTACTTCCCACCCAAGGAAGATATTATACTTCAAAGTGAGGCTCAAACAGATCTCTATATATTGGTCTCAGGCAGTGTGGTAAGTAATTATTAAATTAAAATTCTTAATTTCATTTCTTTTTCTTTTGAAAAAAAATCACATAACTTTTAATTTGTTTGTAAAATAGAAAAAGATCCCCATTTTTTGCTAACTAGAAATATTTTTTAATTGCAGGATCTAATATTATCATATGTTGATGGGAATAATGATGATCAAGTATGTACTCAAATTTTATATATTAATAATATAGAAAAAAATGTCAAACTATTTACAGAAATAATAAAAAAAATAATGATATACACTGATAGACTTCTATCGGTCTCTATAAAAAAAATATTACAATTTTACTATTTTGGATAAATAGTTTCTCTTATTTTTTTTATTTTTGAAAATCCTCTTAATAATAATTATATATAACATATAATCTTCTTCATTGAATTAATTACCTCAACAAATAAACTTTCAATTTATTTGGTTAATTTTTTAGGTTATAGGAAGAGCAACAGGTGGAGATATATTTGGAGAATTTGGAGTTTTATATCAAAAGCCACAACCTTTCACAATTAGAACCACAAAGCTTTCTCAAATATTAAGGCTCAAGAGAACTTCATTATTGTATATTATTCAATCAAACACAGAAGATGGGAATATTATAATGACCAACTTCTTCATGGTATATATATATTTTTTATTATATTGAGTAAATTATTTTCATTGTTTTTCTTTTTTAAATCCTTTTTAGTTATAGTAACTAACAAATTTTTGTTGCATATTTTGGCAGAAAATGAAGGAATATGAAAGAATAATGGGGAATATTTGGTGTGAAAATAATGGTGGGCTAAAGAAACTTGAGAATCATTCTAAAGATGATGATGATGAAAATGTTGGAAGTTTAGATGAACATAGAATTGAGTTTGATGGGCAAATTGAAGGAGGTGAAAGGGACATTTTTTCTCATAATCAACAAGGAAGAGATAATGGAGGTCCTTCAAATTCTTCTATAGTTTCATCCTTAGAAAATTTGCCAACAATTAGCTCTAATTACTTGAAAGTCTCTCCACAAATCAAGAAAAGGGTTACCATTTATATGCAACCTCAAGATAGAAGCAACATTAATAGTCAACATGGGAAGTTGATGCTTCTCCCGAATTCGATCGAAGAGCTTTGCAAAATTGCCGGTAGGTCTCGTTTGATAATGACTTCGTTTTTATAAGTTTTATGTTCTTGAAATATCCTTATGGTTTTTTATTATAATTTCATCTTTTTTAAACAATAGGCCGAGTTCTTAATCAAATTTCAAGAAGGGGGATTTTCAAAAATAGAAAAATAAGGGAAACTATCTACATAAAATAGCAAAATTTCAATAAAATTTCAATCTTTTTTTATAGAGACTGATAGAAGTGTTTCAGTGTATATCAGTGAGCCTATTACTAATAAACGCCGATAGAAGTCTATCAATTTCTATTAGGGTATTTTTTCTATTTCTATAAATAGTTTGACATTTTTTCTATTTGTGAAAATTTTCCTTCTAAAAAACTAAAATAAATATTTCAAATTTTGTTTTTAAGTTTTCAAGACTTAGTTTGGATTTGGATTTTTTTTATATATAAAAAAAAAATCAATTAACAAAAAAGAAAAAAAAAACGGATAGGTGAAAGTAATAAATTTATAGTTAAGCTTAATTTTAAAAGGTTAAATGCTAATCAACCCTGTTTGTTACTTGATTATCCAATTAATTATAGGTTAAAATGTAATTTTGGTCCTTTTATTTTGTTTAATTTTAATCTTTATAATTTGTACTTTCAACAAATCTTAATTAGTCATTCAAAATTAAATTTTATCAAAATTGATTAAATAACAATAATAATAATTCGCATGGTAAGAAAATACATTATGTGAAGGGAAATTTTCACAATTAGAAAAAAAAATATCAAACTATCTACAAAAATAGCAAAAAAATAACACTTATCATTCTCTATCAAAGAAGATGAAAATTTTATTTTTGTGTAAATAATTTATCTTATTTTTCTATTTTTGAAAACTCCTGTAAATATAATGACAAGACCAATAAATAATAACAAAAAAACTTAGGAAAAAAATCAATTATTAAACTAGAAGATTGACTAAACTTAAACAAGACCAAAAATATATGGACCAAGATAATATTTTAACTTAAATTATATTACAAAACAAGGAAGGAATGGAACGACCAATTCCTATAAATTTAATTTTTTTTTCCAATGATATTACGCAACATTCTTTTAAGCACTTGAAAAATCATCAACCGACATCAATATTGCAACCATTCCTTGTTTGGTGCAGGTGAAAAGTTTGGAGGGCCAAAGCCTACGAAAGTGATGAGTGCAGATCATGCAGAAATTGATGATATAAATGTTATTCGTGATGGTGACCATTTGTTTCTTCTCTATAATGATATTCAAAATTGTGGCCTCCAATGAGCCTTAATAAAAAAAATATTTTTTTGAGTTGTTATCGAATATAGAAAAATGAATCAAAATATTTACAAAATATAGTAAAATTTTAGAACTATCAATGATATAGACTTCTATTAGTATCTATCAACATCTATTATTGATAATTCTAAAATTTTACTATATCTTGTTAATATTTTCAACGGTTTTACCATTTGAATTAATTTTCCTATTTTTAATGACAAAATAACAACACACAATGTAGGCTAAGGCAAAGGCTTTGTTACTTTGAGGCAACTTGTTAAGATTATCCACAAAAAATCTGACACCATTTTGGGGAAAAAATGTCTATATCAAATCATGAAGTCCATAAAAAAGTCTATTTCTTTTTTTTTAAAAAAAATATAATCTTATGTATATATTGTCTTTTAGCATTTGTTGAAGAGAACATTATATTTTATTCCCTTTTGGGATGTGGAGGAACCCATGTTTGGGCTTAACAGAAAGAGAGTAAAGAGTAAGATTTTAAGATACCCATTTGTATTATTAGTGTAAAGAGCAAGATTTTAAGATACCCATTTGTAAATGTGTAAGGAATAGGTTTTAGATACCCAATTGTATGATCATAACCACATGAAAATATAATAAATTCAATTGTTTTAAAACAACTTAATATAGTCATAACCACAATAATTAAGAACTTAATAAGTAGGAGAAAAAGTACTCAGAATTCTCTTGAATAACCTCCAAATATTTATCAGATACAAAACAAATACTTTTAGGAAGCATTTCGGGATTTGCAGAACAACTTAGATTTGTGTTTCGTATGTGAGTTTTTTATTTTTTATTTTTTTTAATTTTTTTACAAACCACATAAACTCTATTTTGCATCTCGAGCTAAATACAGACAAAATTTAATTGCGTAGCAAATATATTAAAAGATCCCCATCATTTCTTTTGGGAGTTGACATATTGAACTACCTGAATTTAGGTGGCGCTCCTTAGATTTGAACGATGTTATTAAATTTTACTTTGAACTTAAATATGGTTTTTTTCGCACTAAAAGTATCATCATTTATCTATGTCATTATTATTATAAGATAACAAAATATTATGTGAGAAGTTATTTGTGAATGTGACTAATAAATTCTATGGCATAACATTTTTGTTAATGATGTATTTATTTATTTATGGGTTTTTTTAGATGAGAGAATGTGGGGACGGGAAAAGGAATATAACTTCCTTTTATAAAAGAAATTGGAGTGCTTTAATTCCAATATCACAGGTTGATGTTGATCATGTGGACCACTTTTGTTTTATACACACAAACAAAATAAAAGCTTTCTAATTAGTTGGGTGACCTGATTCTCATGCTCAACCATTGCTTTTACATGTTCCAACTTGTGGCTATGCTAGATTCTAGTTTTCATACTTTCTTTCTCACACATCTTCATTTGAGTTTTATTTTATCGATGACTCTTTCCTACGTTATCTTCATGATTAATGACTGGTCTTTCACAAATGTATGAAATCAAATTTTATATTTACGTCAGAGTGCACTAACAACAATTTATACAGTATCGCGTTGGAGATGATCGTGTCTATTGTCACCCTAACGCGATAGTCATATCTATCGTGACCTTCATTTTCCTCACACATTTTGTTGTGCTTTCCCCGTAAATATTATGGTGGAGTGGAGAGAAATGAAGATCGCAATATAGACATGACCATCACGTTAGGGTTATGATAGATATGGTTATCCTTAATGCAATACATTATAAACGCAATACTGCACTTAAACGTAAACATAAGGTTATATTTCCTTTGGTTGTAAGGGGTGGATCAATCATTTAAGGGGCTGAGAAAGGGTCATCCATACAAAAATCTCTTTTAATTTGTAATTTTCTTTTTCTTTTTAATAAAGTAAGTCAATTAATCGTTAAAAAAATTAGTAGCCAGAAAAACAAGACGATTATAATATAGTTTTAGTCCATTTTTACTTTGTATCTTATTTAGTTTTTTAATTTAAAAAGTTTCAAATATGTTATTGAATTTTTTATTTTGAGTCTAATAAGCTATTGACTTAATCATCATTTTTTTTAAAAAAAAAAATAAGGATGTTTAGACACAAAATTGGAAGTTTAGAGCTACATTAGATATAAAAATAAAACTTGAAAATTTGAATATGTCGAAATACTTATTGGATACAAAATTAAGAGTTTAGATATCACTATTACAATTTTGGGCTTTATAATTGATCGACCAAATGCGTATGACGGATACAAATAAGGATAAATAAGATCTTAGTGCAAGCATACACTACCAAAAAAATAATAATTCTTAGAGTATTCAAAGAGTCGAATCCCACGAGACTATAATCAATTTTAATGCTATTAAGACCATGAACCAATGTAATCAAAGGTAACCAAGTGTGTGATTATAGGGATTGAATAGGCAGGGAATTGGGTTAAAAAAAGATAAATAAGAATAGACGAACAAGGGTATAACAATGTTTCAACTAAATGGATTAGGTCGGGTTGGATTGTCGGATTATTTGTTTTTTCTTTTCTTTTTTAAATACATTTTTTTATTAACTTAAAATACTTAAATTTGTCTACAACACATACTATTAACTAAATTTTAGAAAACTCGTGTGCTAAATATCAAAATCCAAGATATGTATTATAGACTTCAAACAAACATTTTAAATATATATATATATATTAGAAATTGGGTTGGATTAAGTCAATCCAAAATTTTAAAAGTGTAATCCAAACTCAATCCAATAAAAAAAACATAAAAAATCCAACTTAACCTAACTCAGAAATAAAACTAACTCAATCCAACCCTTACAATTTGGGTTGAGTAGTCCGAATTGTTTGAGTTATTGAGTCATTTGAACACCCCTAACTATCATTACTTTGACATAATGTTTTTTTTACAATATGTGAGATGGAGAGATCAAACTTCAAACATTGACATAAATTTAAGAACTAATTGACATACTTTAATTTTCCGAATTAGGGAAAACGTCTTTAAAAGTTTATTAAATATAATATTCTAACTTCATTGTGGTATTGGTTTGTATAATTGAAAATACATTTGAAATTTTTAAGGTTAAAATATCATTTTGTGTTCTATACTTTAAAGCTTATTCAATTTTAGTTCTATACTTTCCTATGTCCAATTCTAATTTTTATACTTTCAAAAAAGCATAAATTTAGTCCTTATTGTTAATTTATTGTCATTTTTTAGAATTTTTTTTATTATTTATCAACATTTTCATTATAAATTCTGAAAATATATTAACATATTGTATTTTCTTGCATGAAAATTACTATTATTATTATTTAGTCAATTTTGAAAGAAAAATTGAAAGATTAAATTGAAGATTTATTAAAAATATATGAATTAAAATTGGACATTTGAAAGTAACAAATCACAAAGTACATGAATCAAAATAATATTTTTGAAAATGTCAGATTACATTGAGAAAAAAAATCCCGTAAAATGTTTTAAGAACCACCAAATGAATACTATATTGTTTTTATAGGTACAATAAAAGTTAAGAATAAGAGAATTTTGAACATCATATATAGCCAAGCTATGTTCATTTCGACCGAAACACTTAATTAATATATTGATATATTAATTTAAGTATTTATTCAATTCTATCTAAAAATAATTCTCTTAAAATTATACTAAACTAACTTTCCAAAAAGTAAACACTTTGATGGATTGGTCTTATTGAATAATGACCACTTTTTTTCTAGGAAAAAAAAATTCTTCTAAGAATTCATCCAAACACATATCCTAAATTTTTATCCATTCTTGTTGATGCTATTTGGTAGCTCTTTGTCCACTTAACTCATGATATGTAGAGATCAAATGGGATCATTTTTAATGTGATATAAGAGAACAAATAATAATCCTTTTGACTTAGCTTTGATATAGTTGGAGAAATATTCTATTTAAGCTTTCTTTTCTAAAAATAACCTTTTTTCCATGGTTTATTTCTTATTTAATATATACTCATTATATCTCCTAATCATGAAAGAATTTTTCAATGAAAAGAATATAATCAAATATTGTTTTTATTGCAAAAATGATGTGATTGAGAATAATAATTTATGAGATTCGTATATGACAGATCAATTGAGAAAATTCACACGAGGATATTTGATCACATTAATGATTATTTTCTTAAAACACATAAAATTTAAAAGAAATAAAGAATTTGTTAAAATTTTAATTACAAGAAAATTGTTCAATTGAATATGTTATTAGAAGATATATGCATGAATTCTCCATGCTGTATAAGGAGCTCAACTAGGGATAGGTAAGCAGTTGATGATAGGGGTGAACATGAATTGGACTGGAAAATTTTTTGGACTTCGAGTTGACTACCCGAACAACTCGAATTGGGTCCTTTTAATACATTTTTTCATTAACTTAAAATACTTAAACTTATCTACAACACATACTACTGACTAAAATTTCATAAAATTGAAATGTTAAATATCAAAATTCGAGATGTCTATTACAAACTTTAAGCAAACATCATAAAAATATATATATGTTATAATATTTGTAAGTTATAATATACATTTGTAAGGCATTGTTGAAGGTCTAAAATTTTGTTAATTTGGAGCCACGTCGAGATTATTTGTCCATCACTCATTTACTTCGAGGAAAGGTGGTGGAAATCAAACATCATTATATAAAATTGAATCATTGTAGACTTCATTTATACGTTTAAGGGAAAGGAAACTCCATCATTGTTGGTCACTTGGTTCACCGTTCACAAGAATAGGGTCGAAACTTTAAACTTTGGAGAGTTTGTATGCTGAAATGATTGATTGATCTTATGCATATATATGCTTCGAAAGTCTTAATGGACCTTCTACTATTGAGAAAATTTTATGCTACATATTTTAATTTTTAGATAAAAAATAAATATTTATATATTTGTTATAATCTTTTTGGAAAAACTTCAATTCACCCCCCTAAACTTGTGCAAATTGATATTTTCTCATATTTCTTTAAATACAAAGAAAATTAAAAAAGTAGTTTCTTTCCAAGGACACATTTTTTAAAAAATTAATTTTTGTGCCCCCACCATTTTGATACGAGCTTGCTTGGATCCATCAATGCACCATATCATATCTGATCACATACAAATTTAGATATCTGTAGATGTTGACACGTGGCACCATCTCACTCCATATTGCATAAATTTTATTGGTCATTCTTCCAAAGTTGCCCAAAAAAGGAAAATGGCACCGCCATCTTTGGGTGTCGAATGGTCCGCTTTTATTATTTTATTATTTAATATTTAGTGATAATGTAGCATTTGTAAATCTACATGTTGAAACTCAATAATTTTGGTGGTTTTCAAATTCCGATAAAATTCCACTCAAATTTGCGAAACTCTTTTTTATTTTTTTTTTCTGTTTCCTTTCTTCTTTTCTAACACATCAGACATGGGTGAAACCACGCACCACCTCCGATTGTAAGAGAGGAGAAAGAGGAGAGAAAAGGAAGTGTTTTGTGAGTGAGGAAAGGAAGAGAAAGAGAGCGCGAGAACGAGAGTGAGATGGACTTTTCCACGTGTGTGAGTTCATTTTGGTAATTTCACCCGAATTTGACTTTAACAAAGGGTCAAAATATTTATTTTTCAAAAAGCATGGAAAATTTCATTTTTGCCCCTAAAATTTGGGTTCCCCGTTCAGAAGCCCCTAAGAATAAATCTAAAAAAATAAGGGGAAAAAATTGAACCAAAGACGAGACAAGACAGATTGCGTCAAGGGACAATGCGCAACTCGCACATGGGACCTATCCAACACGCACTCAATGCAACTAGTGTTAGGTATTTATGGTGAAAGAAAATGAAATTTTGGTGAATATTTAAAAAATAAAAATGGATTTAATTGTATAAGTTAAATTCATTGTTAAAAACATTCAAATTGGATTGAAATTTCAAACTAAAATGATGTTTCGTGTACAAACTAAACATGTACGAAAGTTAAATTTGTTGTTTCTTTATTTTGAATGAGTTATATTTTATTTCTGTCAAGTAACATCTCAATTGAGTTAAATTTGACAAATATTGCAATATTTGTTTTATTTGATTTTATTTTGTATTTTGGAGAGTTGCTAGATTGCTAGCCTATAAATAACAACTCGGTTCTTCATTTGCAGCATCTCATTCAAAATTGAATAATTCTATCGTTTATTTCCTAAGAAGCATAGACACAGATACATATACATGATACGGATATACGATACATCAATTCGTCAATTTCTAAAAAACTAAGATACAGATATATTAAAGATACGTTATTATATATGTTTGTGTGTATGTATATATATGTGTGTGCGCGTGCGTGTGTGTGTATATATATATATATATTAAGTTTGATTAAAATAGATGAGTGAAAACTTGAAAAAAAAATCCAATAACATAAAGTGGTGGTTGAGCAACTGGAGCAAACACTAGGAAAGAAGTAGATGATGAAGATTGAAGAATGAAGTTGAGGATGGAAGGGGGTGTGAAATTGAATCATGATTTAGATAGTGAGAGAGAAGAGAAGAATGAAAATTTAATTACGTTTTGGGTTTTTTCTTTTAACTTTTTATGTTTTTATCATTTTTAATTTATTTTGTTTTGGATTGCTCAATTTAAGTGAACTTTTATGTTTGAGGGTGATTTTAAAATGGTTAAAATCATTTTTTTCATTTTCAAAATCACTGTAAAACATGTTTAATCCTTCAAAACTAATTTTGATGATATGAAAATTGCATTTAAAAGTGAAATTGAAAACTAAATTAGTTTTGAATAATTAATAAAATATGTTTTTGAGTGATTTTACAAATGAAAAAAATGATTTTGATGATTTTAAAATCATTCCAAACATGCACTTAAAAAAAAAAAAGGGTTGTGATTTGGGGTTTTTAAGTAGTCGAGCTTAAATTTGAAAAAAAAATGACCCAACATATCCTATTTGCATATCTGAAAGCAGATACACGTATCTCAAAATTAAAAAGAAAAATTAGATACTTTAAATCACATATCAGACACTAATTCTCTACATAATTAGAAGTATTTGTGCTTCCTAGTTTTTTTATTTCTTTTGATATTTTCTTTAATTGATAGCAAGTATCCAAGAGTCTTTCCATATCTAAGTAGTTTAGGGTTAGAAAAAAGAAAAACTTGCGGTAGCGGGTACCCACAGGTCAAGGCGGGAAATCCTCAATTTGATTCGGAATAGGGGCCAAATCGGGAATTAAAGTAGAGTCCCTGGTTAGGGTTAGGGCAGGGATGGGGAGAGTATCCTCGCCTCGTCCTTAACCCCGACCGACCCCTCCCCGTTTAGTTTTTTTAATATTTTTTTTAAAAAAATATAAAAATATAAAAATATATTTTATTTATAAAAAGTTTTAAGAAATTTGGAAAAAAAATGTTTTTTTTAATTTTATATTCCCTTTTCCTTTTTCCTTTTTTTTTTTTAATTTTTTACTTACTGTGATAAATGTTTTTTACTTTTCGATTTTTTAAATTAACTTATTAACTTTCTTTAATTGGGAAAAGAATTTGTTTTTATATTCAACCATTATGTGAAATCAATAAGGATTAGTATAATTTTTTTAACTAGTTTTTTTTTTTTTTTTTTTTTTTTTTTTTTTAATTCAAGTAGTGTTTTTCAATATTTCGGGGATGGATCCCCACGGGGAATCGATTCCCTAATGGGGAATCCCCGTCCCTATTATTGTCTTCAATTTGCGGGGATAGGAGGGTGGATGTGGATTAATTTCCCCCTTGGGGACAGAGATGGGGAATGCCCCTCGCCTTGGCCTGCTCTTGTTGCCAACCATAGAATAGTTAAATGTTGCAGTATATCATTGAGACGATCGTTGTATTCTGTTTGCCCCCCATATAAAGCGAATAATTATCTTTAGGAAAACACTTATCAGAAGCGTGCCTCGACTACGTTTTGAGTCTCTAAAGGTTTTGAAGTTTTTTGAAGTTTTTTTTTTATTATTTCCATATCTAAGTCTAGTTATATTATCTGTCTTACATTTTAGCTTGAATATTATACATTGAGTGTGTTATTTCTAGTTGAGGTATAATAAGTTTGTGAGTGTATTCAATTTATATATTCATTTCCTCCTAACAACTAACTCACAAAATATTTAATTAGGTTATTCGATAACCTGATTTCTTAAAGAGACAAGAGAAGACCTTGGTCAACTCTTACTATAAATATATCATTATAACTCATGGAGAAGTAACTTTAAGGTGGTGAGTATAAATTCTTATGCTTAAAATTCACACTCCAACATTCCCTTGAACCCTCTGACCTGATTATATCATTTATTTGTCTCGAACGACTTGCCCTCACTCGCATGCTTCCTCAAAAAAAAAATTTCAAGAGGTCAACTAACATAGAAATAGTCCAATTCAAGCATGCGTAACTTCGAAATTCTTTTGATTGAGTCATAAAAGAAAGGGATATACATTGTTGGTATAAGTAGTAACTATCACTTCTCTTTTAGGCCTTTCTCATCACAATACTTACATATCCTCAAGATCTCATGTGTTCAAACGTGATATTGATTCATTAAAGTATTCTTCCTCTACTCTCGAACATCACATATACTAACCAACTTTCATCACGGTTCATCCTCAAACGACATTATAGTAGAAGAGATTTCTACTCTAATACTATTTGTAACGTCTTAACAGATAAATCTTCTTGCAATTAAATTAGTTTGAGATTCAAATTTGACCGAATTTTAATAGGATTAGAAAGCTTACCCATATGTTCTCATTTTGAGCTTATAATTGCCAAAGAATGGGAGCAACCCATCCCCTCGAGACAAATGTATTTGTTGGTGGTGCAATTGGATATGCTACCTTAGCCCACAACTCCAAGGCTTTATCATTTCACCTAAGTAGTTGGCCTTTGATTTGTTAAACCTCTAGACTTTTAAGCCTTTGGGCCAAACTTGCTGCTCCTGCATACCATCGCCATTATAAATTTTGAATCAAATATCTAATATATGAAAATTTTCACAAATAAAAGAAGTGAACAACTTTATTTTTTTTCTTCAGAAAATTTATGTACGAGGACATTCAAATTTTTCTTAAATAAATAAATAAATATCGACGAAAATTATTATTAAAAAAATAGCAATATTATAACATATTGAAATCAATTTCTAAATCAAACAACGTTGTTTAGTAACAATAACGTTAAATTATAAAAATATCCTAAATTTTGCCATCAATTTAAAAATTATATCTATTTTTTTAAAAAAATTGAAATATTAACTCTGACTTTGTAAAAATATTTCAAAACTACATTGTAGAAGTTTATATGAAATTTTAGATTTAGAATGAGTATAGACATAACTTTGAATAATATGACTGTGTTGGGTCTCAATTTCTCATATAGATTATCACGATACGCTCTACATCATTTTAGATCCAAATTTTGTTCCTCCAAATGTAATTTGGAAATATTGTAATTTTGTTAAAAAGATAATGATATTTATTATTATTATTATTTCATCTTTGTATGTAATTTATCTTAATAATAATAATAGGAATGAATAAATGTTATCCAAACAATGTATTATATACTAAAAAAATAGTGAAAGTAAACACTACTCGACGTATACTATTTCTGTGTAGTCCAAGGTTTAATCTTTGTCCTTGTATTTGTTGTTTTATAAGAACTGAGTTTGATTTCAATATAGTCTATAAATTTTAAAATGTCATAATTTTATCACTGAGATGAATTTTGTTTCTATTTGACCCTAATTTTTATTACTTACATTTTTAATCTCATTTTTTTTAATCTAATACTTGGTTTCAATATTTAGCGTTAATATCTATTAATTAATTTAGAGTCAAATTGAAGTGAAAGTATAGAATTACGAAAAAAATGTTATGAATTTAAGATATTTGCACCCGGACCCCAGGTATATAAACGAAGCAAAACCCTAAGCCCGCGCCTCAGTGATCAGTTGGCAGAGACATCTACAGCTTCTCTTCTCCTCCAAGATGGTGACTTTTAGGGTAAGCCGTGATTTTTGATCTTAGATCTCTTGTTCTTGTCTAATGGACGATACGGAGGCCATCAAACATGGTGTTTCCCTCTATTCTAGGATGAATTTTTTCTACTTCCATTATAGAATTGCCGGGATAGTGGGCAATATGTGATTTCCTGGTTCGTGTATTTGATTTTCTTGTCTTTCGTGAACAATTTGAAATGCTATTTTATTTTTACCACATTTGTATTACCTAGTTTCTTCAGAATCAAAATCTGGGGGATTGGAGGAGTGTTGAATTAATGCCTTTTGGTTTTGTTTTGCAGTTCCACCAATACCAGGTTGTGGGAAGGGCTCTTCCATCTGAGTCGGATGAACACCCTAAGATTTACAGAATGAAGCTCTGGGCCACGAATGAGGTCCGAGCTAAGTCCAAGTTCTGGTTAGTCTCCCGTTGGAAATGCTAATGCTTTTGACTTCAGTGTAGCTTTTGGGTCGAACTGTTAAATTGTTTCAACATGTCTTATTGTTCCCGATCAGGTACTTTCTGAGGAAGTTGAAGAAGGTCAAGAAGAGTAATGGACAAGTCCTTGCTATTAATGAGGTAATACATGCGTGGGATAATGAACTTTACTCCTTTTTTTTTTTCTTGTCTGAAGCTAATGATCTTTCGATTTATTTCCATGATTTATTAGCTTCTTAAAATTTACTCTTTCCCCATTTTCTGAATGGAAAGGGTTACTGGTTATGAATCCCAAATATTGTGTTTGTCTAGTGACTCCAGTACAGATAGCTAATTCAGTTGTCAATTGTGTTTTTATATTTTAAATGTAGAGATAGTGAAGGTTTTCTTGTGTTTTGTTCTTGACCTGTTTAAATGAATGTGTTTTTGTCCACGTACCCATGTTTTTCTGATAATAATTGAGAGATTTCTCATAGGAAGCCTACCTACTTTGCTGGTGGTTATGTTAGATGGGTTTCTGTTTTTCCTCTTATGTAAATTGCTTATAATAAGCGCATGTTGAAGCATGTAGATCGGGTGAAATTGGGAATTAATTATTAAACATCTTTGTTGGCGGTGACATTTAGGAAATGTTATCTGATTCTTCTTCAGTTAATGGAATAAGTAACTATTTGGATGCAGAGGACTTAATGAAGTTAAGAAAACAAAATGGGGATAGGGAAGACCTTTTTTTTTTTTTTTTTTTTTTTTAAGGAAATGAATGAGGAGAGAGAATTGGAGAAGGAAAGTTGTCGAAAGGTTTGATGAGGAGGAGAGGGGAAAAAATGAAGGAAATGATAGTGAAGTTCTTTGTAGATTTGAGTCTAAATGTTGGCAGGAGGAGGGTCTTGACCTTCTTTTGTGGGGCTACTAATTTGCTTATTCGTGTGGAGTTGGTATTTCAGGGTGTGTGGGGTGGTCGTGGTGCATAATAGGGACTGTTGCTATGTGGTGGAGGAAATTCTAATGAACACTCTCTTTTGTGATAAAGGATGAGTCTTTTGGCAGGCAATATTTAGCTATTTTGTGAGGGTGTGACTTGAGAGGATTAGTAGAATCTTTAAAGGGTTCGAGAGGTCTAGTGTGAGAGGTTGTGAGGTTTAATGCTTCTTTATGGGAATTTGTTAAATCAATCTTTTTCTAATTATCATCTTGGTGTAATTCTTTTGGATTGGAGTCTCGTGGGCTGATATTGCAAAAAAAAAAAAAAAAAAAAAAAAAGAAGAGAAGAAAAGAAAAGAAAAGAAAAGAACAACGCTTCTTTGAACATTTTTCAAGATGTAAATGAAGCTGGGTGTGGTAAGAATATTTGTTTCTGGGAGAACATTTGGATTGGCACCTCCCATTGAAGGATGTTTTCTCGAGCATTTACTCTATTTCTTACAATAAAAGAAGCCTTAATTGCTGATTTCTAGGATGATAATAATGCAACTTGGGTTTTAGGCTTTAAGGAGTGGTCTTTTTGATAGAGAATTACAGTATTGGATCGATCTTGTGGAAAAGCTTAGCTCGGTGCAGATTAGTGAGATTGTCAATTGTATTTTGTGGTCGCTCGAGTCTTATTGCTAAGCTAGTAAGCACAGATACTTCTAATTATGCATAGAATCGGTATCAGATATGGATACGTTCAGATACGTGGCAAATACATGTTAGACACGTGATTTGAAGTATTTAAATTTTTAACTTTTTTAAAAAATTTTCAGATACGCGTATATGTTTCTAGATATGTGAAGGAGATACGTTGGGTCTTTTTTTTTTTTTTTTTTTCAAATTTAAGCCCAACCACTAAAAAAGCTCAACCCAGAACGTATTTTACTTAAGTTATTGTTTTGGAATGATTTTAAAATCATCAAAATCATTTTTTTTTCATTTTTAAAATCATTCAAAAACATACTTTTAATTACTCGATTAATTTAATTTTCAATTTCACTTTTAAATGCGATTTTCATTTCATCAAAATTAGTTTTGAAGGATTAAACATATTTCATGGTGATTTTGAAAATAACAAAAGTGATTTTAACTATTTTAAGATCACTCCTAAACATAAAAGTCCACTTAAATCGAGTAATCCAAAATAAAATAAATTAAAAATGATAAAACATAAAAAGTTAAAAGAAAAAACCTGAAACGTAATTAAATCTTCATTTTTCTCTTCTCTCTCACTATTTAAATCATGATTCATACCCCCCTTCATCCTTAACTTCATTCTTCAATCTTCATTCTCTACTTCTTTCCTCCTGTTTGCTTTAGTCGCTCAACCACCACTTAACGTTATTGGATTTTTTTTTCAATTTTTCACTCTTTTCTTGGATCTATTTTAATCAAACTTAAAATAAGTATTATAACAATTAACTGGGCATTATCATATATATACACACATACACCGAATAATGTATCTTCAACGTATCTGTATATTAGTCTTTTAGAAACTGACGTATCGTTGTATCGTATTGTATCTGTATCCTGCATCCATATCTATGTCCTGTCTCTTATACACATCTAGATGTGTATAAGAGACAGATGTATCTTCAACGTATCCGTATATTAGTCTTTTAGAAACTGACGTATCGTTGTATCGTATTGTATCTGTATCCTGCATCCATATCTATGTCTGTGCTGCTTAGTTGTGCTAAGGTGAGTTCTTCCTTGATGAGTTCAATTTGGAGGTATAAAAGCCCTAAGAAAGTGAAAAATGTTCATGTGGTCTCTGACTTATAGAAGTTTGGATACTGATGATAGCTTAGAAGGTGGTCTTCTCTCTCTCCTTCAGGTTGTAGAATGTGCCTTGAAGAAACGGTCTCTTCCTCCATTGTAATATTTCTAATAATGCGTGAAATTTCCTAGCTGATAGCTTGGGTTTATCTTTTTGTATCCCCGGAAAGATTGATGACTTGCTGTTCGAAGACCTTGTTCCTTTGAATTTGAAGAAGCTAAGGTGATGGTTAGCTGTGCCTCAAGAGCTATCTTGTGGCACATTTGGAAGGAAAGAAACACTAGATCTTTTGAAAATGAGTCCTCCCCTTAGTTTTTTGGCCTTTTGTAACCTTGTACATAACGGCGTCTTGTTGGATATCTTGACAAGAAATTCTCTTGTAATTACATCCTTTAGGATGATTATTAGTGATTGGAAAGCTCTCTTTGTTTAGCTTTGGCGGGGTTCTCTACCCCTCCTTTAGACAAGTTAGAGTCTTGCCTCAAGGCATGAGCCTGAAAAACCTTTTAAAACATCAACTTGCTCGTTTGATTGGTAAATCTGTGGGTTTAACTCCATCCCGCAGCATAGTTTGTAGCAGAATGCCACTCGTGTGCCTCAGTTGAATTCCTTTTAGTTCGTTCTGAATTTCATATTTTCAATTTGATTTCTTTACAGATCTTTGAGAAGAATCCTACCAAAATCAAGAACTACGGCATCTGGCTGCGCTACCAAAGCCGAACTGGGTATCATAACATGTACAAGGAATATCGTGACACCACTCTCAACGGCGCTGTGGAACAAATGTACAACGAGATGGCTTCTCGGCACAGGGTCAGACATCCATGCATCCAAATTATCAAAACTGCCACTGTTCCTGCTAAGCTGTGCAAGAGGGAAAGCACCAAACAATTCCATGATTCCAAGATCAAATTCCCTTTGGTGTTCAAGAAGGTTAGACCCCCAACCAGGAAGCTGAAGACCACATACAAGGCCTCAAGACCCAATCTATTCATGTAAACTCTTCCTTCGCTCTATCCCCTCAGCAAAGAAAGATGGATTAGAGTTTTGGTTAATTTGAAATTTTTGGTAGATTTTAATCTTTCATTTCCTTTTGTTAGCATCGGATGTTCTAAATTTTAATTGAGGACGTCAAATTTTGCCTTTGTTTTGGATTTTTCTTTTTTCCTGTTCATTCCTGGAAGTGCTTTGACTTTATATGAAGTACAATTGTTATGTTTTATTGGGCTTATTTTAATTATATGACCTAATTTAAATTTTGTTAAGTAAAAAAAAAAAATGATTAACTCATTATCAAGTAACTTTAGTTTTCATAATATCTTCATGTTGATTGGTATTGAAATAGTAATTGTCCTCTTGTTATTAATCAATGATTAATTGACTTGATTATCCTTCAACATTATGTAAATATTAAAAAGATTTCCATTTTTGTGAAGTTTTACTAAAACTTCAATCTTTGTAATTAATAAGTGCAAATTTCAAAAACCAACCTTAAGTATGTTGGAGATGCATTAAACTCATATTTTTAATTATAAAGACTGAGTCCTTAAACTTAAAATATTTGTAAAATTGGACCTTTAATTATAAAGATTGAGTCCTTAAACTTAAAATATTTGTAAAATTGGACCTTCAAATGAAAACATTTGAATCAACTTTAACAATTATTATAATTTCTACCATGATGTAATTTTGAAGATCCAACTTTAACACTTGTTGCAATTAAATTCTACAAACTTTCAATGGTAAAAATTGAATCTACAAATTACTATTTAATGGATAGTTTTTATAATTTATCCTAATAGTAATAATATCATAATTAATCAATACATAAGGTCGACAAATAGAGTTTAGACTTGATTAATAGCCATTTTATTTTTTATTTTTTAATTTTGAAAATTACCTTTGTTTTCTCTCGACTTTTTAGTAATTTTTTAGTTCGACTTCAATTTTCTTTATAAATTGCTTTGTTTCTTACAAAGATTGGAACTATAAGTAGAAAAGTTTAATTTAATTTGGTTTTTTTACCTTTTATTTTTTAACACAATTTAAAATGTCAGCGCAATTTAAATTAGCTTTTTATTTTTCTTCATACATTTACAAATATCGAGGAACGAATAAAGCAAGAAAAGTACAACTTGTAAGTAGTGTTCGAGGGTTTATTTTTCAAAAACAAAAAACCAAACAGAAGAAAAGAAGGTCCTATTTGGTTTTTTGTTTTTGAAAGTTAAGTTTATAAACACTCTTTCAACGTCTAATTTCTTGATTTGCCATCTATTTTTTACTAATGTTTTCAAAGACCAAGTCAAAATTTAAAAACTTAAAAAAATAGGTTTTAAATCTTGTTTTTGTTTTTGGAATTTGACTAAGAATTAAATTCTTGTATTTAAGAAATATGCAAATCATTGTAAGAAAATAAAAAATAGGCTTAATTTTAAAAGATAACAAACAAAAAGCTAAAGTCTTGTTTGGTAACCAAGTGAGCTTGACTTAGTGACATTGACATAACTTCCGTCTTAAGAGGTTGGAGGTTCAATCCCCACTCCGTTGTTGTACTGAAAAAAATTAAGTCTATAAACATCTCTTCCACCTCTAAACATTTTGATTTGACATCAACTTTTTACCCATGTTTTCAAAACCAAGTCAAAATTTGAAAATTAAAAGAAGTAATTTGTAAAAACTTATTTTTGTTTTCGGAATTTGACTAAGAATTCAATTTTTTTAAACAATCATGATAAGAGAGAATGAGAAGAAATAAACTTAATTTTTTGAAACTAAAAATAAAAAATTAAATGATGACTGAAGGTTACTTAAATAATTACCGAGCTGAAGTTATCAAAATACTCTTAAAAATGGTCGATGATCCCTTACTTTCAGTGGAAGAACCGTTCATACTAAAATCCATCATTCTGAACAACTGTTAATATGGATTATGAGTTAGAATTCTGATGAAGGTTAACACATTAAAGTAACAAAATAATAATAATGTTGCATCATTTTTTTGTCTATTAAATTACTAGATTTCTTCAAAAACATGTTACAGTATGATGATCAATTAGCTCTGTTTTACCCATAATTACATGTTTTGTTGTCCGAATGTTCCAGACCAATGAAGGTTTCCTTGCATAAGAAGGATCTCATCACACTAGGTGATTTACATCCAACGTTTTATAGCAATTAAAAAGGAAAATTATGATTATTTCAAATTAGAGAGGTTTCAAATAATCTGATAACCTCAACAATTCGAACCATGCAACCCAAAATATAAGAATTGGATAAGGTAAGTTCTGTTTTTGAGTTGGGTTAAATTTTTTCTATTTCTGTTGGGTAGAATTGGGTTGCAGGTTGGATCAAACAAAAAGTTCGGTTGATCCAACCCAACCCATATTTCTCTTTGTGAATTTTTAATATTTTTTTTTTTAGAAATATTACGAAACTCAATCAACCCAAATTTTCGAATTGGTCCGAAAATACCCTTAACTCAATCTAATCCAATTTATGTATATTCTTATCCTAAATAGGCCAAATAAGTTGGACGCGTGAGGAACTTTTTTCCCCATAAAAGAAATTGTTTTATATATTTAGTAAGAAATGAATCATGTAAAGATGATAATGACTGCCTACCAAAACCTTGTCCATCTTTTGTTTTAACTTTATAATAAAATTCTTGTGCCCAAGTTGTTAGAGCTATCTAGTGCCCTGCCAATCTAGGTAGAAAGCTGCTTTCTAGAAATTATATTACACAACAATCATTTCCATGTAACCATACTTTCCTTTTTATTCAATCCTCTAGACCATTCATTTTTTTTTTTCTATTTTGAAAGTTCATGCATTTGTTTGGTTTGAAAAGAAGAATCAAAAAGAACATTGAGGAATCATTTGAGTGTTAAATAATGTATGGATAGTTGATTTCAAAAGTTGTTTGTTAATTTATTCGAATGTTGAATCTCATTTCGAGAGGAACTAGAGTCACTCATTTATAATCATTTAATTTTTTAAAATTAAATTTATAAATACTATTTTTTTAATCATTAGTTTTTTTTTCTTGGTATATACTATTTAAGAATGTTTTCGACATCAAAAGCCAATTTTTTAAAAAAATTAAAGTCCCGTTTGGTTTTTGTTTTGTTTTGTTTTGTTTTGTTTTGTTTCTTTCTTTCTTTCCTTTTTTTTTTTTTTTTTTTTTTTTTTTTTTTTTTTTTTTTTTTTTTTTTTTTTTTTTTTTTTTTTTTTTTTTTTTTTTTTTTTTTTTTTTTTTTTTTTTTTTTTTTTTTTTTAAATTAAGCTTTTAAACCTAACTTTCACTTAAGTTTCTTTTTGGTATCCACTTTCCGCCAATTTTTTTAAAAAAACCAAATTAAATGTTGAAAATTATTTTCGAAAATTTATTTTTGTTTTTAGAATTTGATTAAGAGTTCAACTATTTCTTTGAAGAATGTGAAAACCCGTATGAAATTTAAGAGAACACAAGTATAAATATAAAAAATAGAAAACTAAAAAAATCATTGCAGGCCTAAAATAAATAGTTTTTAAAAACTTACCATTAGTGTTTTTCAAAATTTAGTAAAAAATCTAAACGTTTCTTTGAAAAAGATGAAAACTATCGTAAAGAAATTGCGAAAAAAAACAATCCCATTTTTTAAAAACAAAAAACAATGATTTATTGAAAAGAAGAAGAACAAAGTTTTGTTTGTTATTGGTATTATTATTATTTTTGACTATTTTCAAGTGTTGAGGTAATTTGTTCATGTTACTTTTCAAATGGCCTCTCCATATCTGCAAACCATCATGATTATGAAGAAAGCAAGTGCAAGTGGTGAATGAATTAGAATTTGGGAAAATTGATGTTAACTCTTCATCACTTGCATTTTAATTCTTTTATAAAAACTCCATGTGAAAAGTTGGTTCACATTCTCCACATTACAATCAATTTTTGTCCAAAACTCTATTCATTAGAAATATATTGCATCATGGGGTAATTAAAGTATGTTAAGTAGTCAAAGTTAAAATATATAATTGACACGTAATTATTTGTTTGAAGTTGAAGGGTCAGATCCTCATATTTTCACTAAAAATTACTAAAAAAATGTCAAATAAATTAATTTTGAGAGAGAAAAAAAAGCTTTCAATCTTCAGCATGAGAAAAAGTATTCCATCATTCAACTAATTTTTATGTTTTTTTTTGGTTTAAATCATTTTTTTGTTCCTTAGCTTTTAAATTTATTCTACTTTCATCTTTGATTTTTTCAAAATATACACTTTAGTGCTTGAGCTTTCAAAATCTTTTCATTTTGGTCTTGGATATGTCTATTTTAGTCTCTTAATTTTTAAAATTTAAACAAATTAATGTTGTAGCTTCGAATAAGTGTGCATTAGCATATTAATACAAGTATGAATTCAACTTTCAAGGCAAATAAGTTAAAGAAGAATATTGAGCAAAGTGGATTTAAGATAGAAAAGAAACATAATAAGGATTAAAACGAATTTATTTTAACAATTTAGGGACTAAAATAAACAATTTGAAAATTTAGGGACTAGAATAAAATAAATTTGATAGTTTAAGAATCCAAATAAATATTTTGAAAAATATGAAGAATACCAATGGGAATAAAACTTAGTGCATTTCTATTGGTCATAGAAGAATTCTCATGCATTCATTCTTTTAAGGAAAAAAAAAAATGTCACTCTCAGCATCTAGATGGTTATTGTCACAATCCCTAATGAAGTACCCAAATTATGGTGAGTTGAATATTGGAAAATTTTCAAATCATGGTTCAGTTGGGTGAATCTTTGGGTGTAGAGAGGTCTAGAAGAAACTCAATCAAAGGAATTGGATGGGCTCAAGATCCAAATTTTCAAATACAAAGCTTCCACTTGGTGATGATTTGATTTTTTTTTTTTTTTAAATTAAACCTATTTCATCCACATTTCTTGCAATGATTTATATATTTCTTAAGTATAATGGTTGAATTCTTATCCAAATTCCAAAAAATAACTTTTTGAAAGCTACTTTTTTTAGTTATCAAAATTTGGTTTGGTTTTTTAAACCATCAGTGAAAAGTAAATGACAAAAGAAAAAAGTTGAAAGTGGAAATAGTGTTCATAAACTTAATTTTCAAAAATAATTATCAAACGGTGTAAAAGTTTTTGAGTGTCTTTTTTCCTTTAGTCTTAGTGGAGATGATAATGTTAATCTTTATGCATAATTTTATAATTGAAATTGGTGAAACTTTTGTCATCATGCAGAGTTTAGCTTCAAAGAGTCATTAAGGAAGTGGGTAGCTAAGGATAAATTGAGGTTACTTTCAGTTTGTAATTGACTTTGTTGTTGTTTAAGAAGAATGTTTTCATATTCTAAAACGAGTTAAATTACAAGTTTATTTGTCTTGAAATTTTAAAAATTTCATAATAAGCTCTGAATTTTAGTTTTGTGTCTAGAAAATCTCTAAAATTAATAATTTAATAAGTGTCTAATAAATCTAAATTTTTTTTATCTTATCTAGCAATACGTGAACTTTCAATTTGAATGTAATCAATTGTTTATCATCACAAAAATTAAGGAGTTGTTTCTGCTCCCAACTTCAAGTGAGTGGACATAGTCCACTCCATGTTTGAGGCTCCAATTATAATAGTTGATGTTTCCGACTATTATAACCTACAATTAACTACACTAATACTATTTTGAATTTCTTTCTGTTAAAATGTTTACTATTTTTTTACCCACCCTCTCTCTTCCTCTTTGTTAGAGTGTTTACTATTTCTTACTCAGGCTAAAATAGTCTTCACCCCAAACATAGACTATTATGACCCAATAGTATGCACCCCAAATACAGACTATTATAACCCACAAACTATAATAACCACTAACTATAATAACCAATCAATACCCCAAACAATTCAAACTCTATACCAACATGTTGATATAAACATACTTCATCTAGTAGAATTTGTTCATCCCACTCTAATCACACCCATAAAATATTATAAACAAAGAGTAAAAAGAGATTGTCACATGACAAACTATGATTGGAGAATTTAGTGAGATGCATGAAGATAGATTTAGTGTAGGATACACTAATTATTATTAGGTATTAATTAATTTTCTAGAAATTGGGGTTTGAAACTATCACCACATCAATTGAACTAAAAGAAAAAAGTTCCAACTTTTGTTTATTTGTTGGAACAAACCTCTTGTTTCATTAATATATGTCTAAACCAGTTTTAGTTATGCTTAAATTGACAAATTAAGCCACGTCTATCCCAAGGGAATGAAAAATGGTGTAATGTTGGTTGATTCCAATTGGACCGTCAATCGGAATGGGTTTGAATGGTAAAATAAGTGTGATTGTGATTGTTGTTGTTTACTCATCTAATTTTTCAGAAGTAGTATGATTGTGGTTGAGTTTGTTTATTTCATGTCATTAATTGAAAGATAGAACAAAAATGACTAAACTACCCTCATAGCAGGTTTTTTGATGGATAACAGCTAACACGCCCATTCATGACCATTTCAAACAATCATCGATCGTTTGAGACTACTCTTCTTCACTTCGTCACGATTTAACTACCGACTTCCATTTTCTAGGGTTCATCGTGAAGGAACTCTATGAGGAGAGAACCGGAAGTAAGATCATCCCAATTTTCATTTTTTATTGAATATAAGTTTTACAGTTAAACAAGAACAAGATATACATTTACATAAATTATAGGATTCAATACTAAAGGAAAACTTAGGGTTTTAGAAATTTTTACCTTTGAAGAACACTTCTTTCAAGATTCTCTCGAACAAGTCACGAACGGATCTTCTTCTCCAAACGGGACACTACCAAATGGAGCCTCCTATATTCTCCTTAGGAATTGAGAGTGATAGGAGTTGTGGGCTCTGCCTTAAGGCTTTGGAAGAGGGAAGGAGATGGAGAGGAAGGGAGGGAGGAGAAGAACTTTTCTTCTCTGTAAGTTTTTTTTTTTTCAGAGTGAACTGTTTTTGTGTTTTTTCAGTGTTTATTTTAGGAAGAAGATAAATCAAATTCATTTTCTTCTCTCACACAACCCACATAATTGACTGAGAGAAAATGGGAGAGGAAGTTGTAACCTCATCCCTTTAATTAATTAATATTAATTTAATAAAATTAAATTAATAATAAGTATACATATAATAACCTGTCTCTTATACACATCTAGATGTGTATAAGAGACAGCATTCATATAATTAATATTTGAATAATATTCAAATATTTAATTCCTCTCAACTTATTTATGGTATTTAATATAAATCATATTTATATTAAATTTAATTACATGAATCTCATTCATATAATTAGTATTTGAATCATATTCAAATCCCTCTCATATTACCTTATATTATAATGTATTAAATATATTTATTAATTATAACGCATATGTAACTAATTTAATTAATTATATCATATATAATTAATTCCCTCAATTAATTTGAACACTTCAAATTAATAAAAAAAATAATTCTCAATTAAATCTCTGTTGAGTTACAGAGGGGACCTATGGACTTGTAGATTGAAGCTCCAACAGTACTCAAATAATTAATTAAACTCTTTAATTAAATTACCCAACATTCGTTAACTGTCGGTCACTCCACTAAAGACCGACGAATGCACTCTACGAACTAGAAATAAATTTCTGTGTCTATTGGATATCAATCAACAATACGATGACCATTCACAAATTGCTTGTAAGTACAATTGGACCAAAATTACTGTTTTGCCCCTGTAGTTACATCTAACTTTTTAAGTACCACTGTTCCCTCTAATAAACAATAAGCCATAGTCTAACTATGACCAAGTCCCTCTCAGACCAGGAGAGGGTGTGGCCACTATGTTCAAGCCCCATAATCAGCTCTTAAGGGAAGGGAGTAACTTATCTACTTGCCCCTGCATGGAGAAGAAGTGAATTCCGTCTCGTGTAGCTGTGTTCCCAGCTCTCCAATCAGATGAATCCCCAAAATGGTAGGCTTGTTGAGTTAGCAATCTGGTCACTCTTACCCATACAAATCAAAGGACCACCTTTATGAGTAGGAGTTCATAACTCACTCAAGATTTAGATCATGTCACCTATGCTCATCCTAGTGAAATGTAAGTCTCTATTATTAACGGCGTTATATAAAGAGACTAATAATTTCGTGGTTCAGTCTTATACAAACTCTTTATATAGGATACCTTCGTTCACATGTGTCCACATGAATGATCAAGATCAGATCATTTGTAGCACTTTACAACACTTGTAACACCTACAAAGCGGGCCGTATCCATAATGTCACCAGGATAAGGTACTCAACTTTATCCATCTACTACAAACCATTTAGGTTATTATTTAAACAAGATCCACTTATATGTCTCTACATACTTATTTAAACTACATAAAAATAACCTAGGATCTTAGTTTATTGGATTGAGTATATGCTTATAAAATAACACTTATTTTATTAACAACAATATGTTTATACAAAGTTTACAAACTACGAGATTACAAGAGATTTAGGACACCAATCCCAACAATCTTCCACTTGTCTTAAAGCTTAGGGAGCCTTATGTATAATACAAATAAAGTACAAAATCATAATAAACTACATTATACCCCAATAACAACTCCCACTTGCCCTAGACAGTCGCATATCTCGTAGACCCAGACTTTCTAGATGACCCTCGAACACTTTAGCCGTGAGAGACTTTGTAAACGGATAAGAAACGTTGTGCTCTAAAGAAATCTTCATGACAACCACGTCACCTTGATTCACAATCTCCCGAATCAAATGATATTTCCGCTCTATGTGCTTGCCTCTTCGTTGACTCCTAGATTCCTTAGAATTTGCTACAACGCCACTGTTATCATAATAAATGTGATGGGCAAAGACATATTTGGAACAAGTTCCAAATCAGTAGGAAACTTCTTAAGCCATATAGCCTCTTTAACAGCTTCACAAGTAACTACATATTCGAATTCCATAGTGGAGTCTGTGATGCATCCTTGCTTGATGCTTCGCCATACTATAACTCCTTCGTTCAGAGTAAACACTGACCATGATGTGGATTTTCGAGAATCCCGATCGTTTGAAAGTCAGAGTCTATGTATCCTGTAAGGATCAAATCCTTATCTCCATACATGAGCATATAGTCCCTCATTCTCCGTAGATACTTGAGGATCGTTTTGGCCGTCGTCCAGTGATCTAATCCTGGATTGGACTGATATCGACTGACAATCTTTATTGCATAGCAAATGTTAGGTTTAGTACATAACATTACATACATAAGGCTACCAATAGCCGAAGCATAGGGAATTCATCTTATTTTTTTAACCTCTTGAGGAGTCTTAGGACACTGTTATTTAGATAATACAATTTCATACTTGAAAGGTAATAAACCCTTCTTGGGATTGTGCATCAAATATCTAACAAACATCTTGTCAATATGCAATGCTTGAGACAAGGCCAACCTTTTGTTCTTACGATCTCTTATAATCTGGATCCCTAGAACAAACTACTTCTCTCCCGAATCTTTCATTTGGAATTGGGCGACTAGCCATTTCTTTGTTGGGGTTGATGCTCTAAACTCTTGTTGGGTCCTGTAGTTTGTAAACACCTGTATTGAACAAACGCTTGTGATGTAATAATATGAGATATTTTCTTCACTTTGTTTATGAAATATGAGATGTTTTATTTGCATTTACCACAAACCAATAAACTAAGATCCCTGGTTTTCGTTGTAACTTAAGCATGTATGTGGAGACATACAAGTGGATCATACCTTAAGTGATAACCAAAATGGTCTGTAGTATATGGATATAGGAGAGAAACCTTATCCTGGTGACATTACGGATGCGACCCGCTTTGTAGATAGTTACAAGTGTTGTGATGTGCTACAGATGGTTTGATCCTGATCATTCATGTGAAGACATGCAAGCGGGGGTGTCCTATACAAAGGAGTTTATATAAGACTGGACCACGAAGTGTATAGTCTCGTTATACAACACCGTTCATGGCAGAGACTCACTTCACTAGGATGACCATAGGTAACATGACCTTAATATTGAGTGAGTTGGGGACTCCTACCTTTGAGGGCGGTCCTTTGATTTGCATGAGTGCGAATAGCCAGATTGCCAACTCAAACCTACCACTTTGGGGATTCGTCTAATTAGGGAGCTGAGAACTTAGCTACACAAGATGAAATTCACTCCCTTCCTGAACCAGGGGTAAGTAAATAGATTGCTCCCTTAAGGGCTGATTTCGGGGCTTGAACGATGTGGCGCCACACACCATCTCATGGTCCGAGAGGTGTCCACTTATAGTAGAACTATGATGTATTATTCATTAGACGGATCAGTGGTACTTAAAGAGTTAAATGTAACTACAGGGGCAAAACGGTAAATTGACCCAACTATACTTACGAGCATCTATGAAGGGTTATCGTACTATTGACTAGTTATATCCGATGGACACAAAAATATATCTGTGGTGAGAAGAGTGCAGCTATCAGTCTTTAGTGGAGTGCCCGACAGTTAACGGATGGTGGATCTCGTGACTAAAGAGTTTAGTCAACTATTCACGTACCATTGGAGCTTCAAGCTACAGGTCTATAAGGTCCCCTTGGTAGTTCAATGGATTCAAGTTGAGAATCAGTTTTTTGGTCAATTTGAAGTGTTCAAATTGACAAAAGGTAGTTTGATTATATATGATATGATTAAACTGGATCAATTATATGTGATATAGTTGACATGATGTATGAGTATATTAATTGGAGAAAAATGATATAAATATAATTTATATCAAGTAAAGGAGAAAAGAACTATGGTTTAAATGTTACATATGATGTGATATTAAAACTATAGGTTATAAATATAATATGATAAGTTAGTTATTATATTTATTTATAATTAAAACAATTATGAGATAATTGTGGGTGGTTTCTCCTTTAACCGTGCGTGAAAGTGGGAGGTTTTATTCAATTTTCATAGCTAGAGGATAAAATGAAAAATGTTTTCATTTTGGAAGTGAATCGCTGAATCACTGCATTAAGTACACTGCCAATCGTTTAGCTCACAAGAGACTATACGACAGCCATCAAGTGTTTGTCTAAACGATCGTGTACACATGCCATTCTCTAAACGATTGTGTAGTTTTTTACTACATGATCGCATGGCAAGCGAGCTTCACTAAACGATCACACCTGATTTCCTAAACGATCGTGTACCTGCTGAATTGTTACTAAACGATCAAGCACAAAGTCTATGCGATAGACACTATACTCTTCCACTTGCTTGATCGTTGAGTTCGATCGTTGTTTCCTCCAATCCTCTACCAAATCCAATAGAGCCTACATCTCCTGGATTCTCACTCCAAGAATACCAAGGTTACTAAGTGGTAGTGTCCGAGAGGTTACTTGTTCATGGAGAAACTTGTTCATGACTACTGAACGACTATGTAGATGATTTGGGCGAGAGTGATATTTTATTGTCCAAAGTTTTCACGAGAGCGAGAGGTTCGTGCAAGAAAAGTTCTTCAAAGGTATGTCTCTCGTCACTTTTGTTTTTAATTTCTAAAGTATGTCGTAATTTGTTAGAATATGCATAACTGGTTTGTATGTTTATGAATGCTTGTAATTCTGTCATAATGAATTTGGAACGATCTTACTTCTGCTCATGGGTTTTCTTTGATAAGAGATCTTTCATTCTTTACATCAGTCAGAAAACTTACTTCATTGTCAATGAGTTGGATATCATCAACATACAACACAAGGAAAGCTACTGAGTTGTTGATGATTTTCTTGTAAATACAAGGCTCATCAACATTCTGACCAAAGCCATAATATTTGATCGTAGTATCAAATCTTATATTCCAAGATCGAGATGCTTGTTTCAGTCCATAAATGGACCGATTAACCTTGCAAATCTTTTGCTCTTGATCTTGTTCAATGAATCCTTTTGGTTGATTCATGTAGATGGTCTCTTCAAGATTACTATTCAAAAAGGCAGTCTTGACGTCCATTTGCTATATCTCATAGTCATAATATGTGGCTATGGACAAGAGAATCCTGATAGACTTTAACATGACCCCAGAGTTAGGGTTGATGCCCTAAAGTCTCGTGTCCTGTAGTTTGTAAACAGTATGTATGAACACTTGTGTTATTAATATATGATATTTACTTCACATCTTATATTTTGCTCGGTTAATTGTTATATTTGCTTTACCACAAACCAATAAACATAAATCCCTGGTTATCTAAGTATGTGACTCAAGCATGTATGTGGTGACATACAAGTGAATCATGTCTTGAGTGATAACCAAAATGGTCTGTAGGATATGGATATAGGAGGGAAACCTTATTCTGGTAACGCTACGGATGCGGCCCGCTTTGTGGAATGGTCACAAGTATTGTGACTTCTCACAGATGGTTTGATCCTGATCATTCGTGTTGGGGACATGCGAGCGGGGGCATCCTATACAAAAAGTTTGTATAATACCTGGCCACAAACATCTCGTTATATAACACCGTTCATGATAGAGACTTCACTTCACTAGGATGACCATAGGTAACATGACCTCAATCCTGAGTGAGTTGGGAACTCCTGCCATTGAGAGCAGTCCTTTGATTTGTATGGGTGCAAGTGGGCAGGCCGCCGATTCAAACCTACCATTTTGGGGATTTGTCTGATTTGGGAGCTGGGAACTCAGCTACACAAGATGGAATTCACTCCTTCCCCGAGGCAGGGGTAAGTAGATAGATGGCTCCCTTAAGAGTTGATTCCGGGGCTTGAATGATGTGGCGTCACACACCTTCTCTTGGCTCGAGAGGTGTTCACACATAGTTGGACTATGTTGTATTGTTCATTAGAGGAATCCGTGGTACTTAAGGAGTGAGATGTAACTACAGGAGGCATAACGGTAATTTGGTCCAATTGTACTTACAAGCATCTGTGAAAGGTCATCGTACTCATGATTGGTTATATCCGATGGACACAGAAATATATCTGTGGTAAGAAGAGTTGAGCTGTTGGTCTTTAGTGGAATGCCTGACAGTTAACGAATGGTAGATCTCGTGGCTAAAGAGTTTAGTCAGCTATTCATGTACCGTTGGAGCTTCGAGCCACAGGTTCATTAGGTCCCCTAGGTAGCTTGGATAAAGTCGAGAACCAGTATTTGGGTTGATTTGAAATGTTCAAATTGACAAGAGGGAGTTCGATTATATATGATATAATTGGACTGGTTAATTATATATGATATAATTGGCTAAATGTATGAGATACATTATTTTGGAGGAAATTAGATATAAATAAGATTTATATTAAGTAGAGGAGAAAATACTATAGTAGATATGTGATATCAAACTATAGGATAAAAATATAATATGATTATATTTATTAATTAATTAGTTGATTAATTATATGATAATTAATCTATTTTTCACGTTCGGACGTGGGTTAGTGAAGAGCATCGGTTAATGTAACCGATCAATTAAAATGAAAAAGGTTTTCATTTTGATTGCTCGAAGAGAATTCGGAAGCGTGCATTGGTAGAAAGCAAAACGTTCGCTTAAGCATTTCGAGAGACTATACGATAGCTTCTCGCACCTACACGATCGTCTACTTTGCGTCTAAACGATCACACGCTATTTCCTACATGATCGGATAGCTTCTCTAAACGATCGTATAGTGTGCCAGTTTTATTAAACGATCGTGTACCTTTTCCTAAACGATCGTTCAGTAAATCCTACACGATCGTGTAGCTTCTCCTAAACGATAAGCATTTCTGCTATGCGATAGCGTTGTTTTCTTCCGCTACGTTGGATTTTCGGAGATTTAAGATAGTCTTCAACTGGTATGGAACTCTGTCTCCTTGTTATTTATCTTTGTTCGTAGCATACCGTTAATTAAGTTTTGATTGCATAACTGTATGTGTTGAATGTATAATGTTATATTTCGGTCACGGTGAGATCGGAGCGATCCGAACGCGCTCATGGAACTCTCGGTATGAGATCCTTCAAACAGGTGAGAAAGTTTCTTCATAGTCCAGTCCCTCAACTTGGGTATAAACCCTTTGCCACAAGTCTAGCTTTAAAGGCATGTACCTTTCTATCTATACCTCTTTTCCTCTTATAGATCCATTTACAACCTATAGGTTTTACCCCATCAAGTTGATCTATAAGCTCCCAGAAAGTGTTGAAGTACATGGACTCCATTTCTTGATTCATGGCTTTAGTCCATTCATCATTGTCAACATCTTCCATTGCTTGTTTATAAGATAATGGATCCTTAACTTTATCATCAGTTCTGATGTTTTGGGCTTCTATTAGACCTACGTAGCGTACAAGTGGATTCATAACCCTCCCACTACGTCGAGGCAATCTCAACTCTTGAGATAGATGACTAGATGAGCTGATATCAACAACTCTTGTTGATGTATCGACCTCTTCAACAACTCTTGCTGAAGCCTCAGTAAATTCATTAAAAATCTCATTTAAAACTAGTTTACTTCGTGGTTTATGATCCCTTATGTGATCTTCTTCCAAGAAGGTAGCGTTTGTCGATACAAATACTTTATTCTCACTTGGATCATAGAAGTATCCACCTCCCGTTTCCTTGGGGTAACCTACAAATAGACACACTTCTGAACGAGGTTCCAACTTTTTAAGGTTTGCCATTAGCACATGGGCTGGACATCCCCAAATTCTAAAGTGGCATAAACTACCTTTACGATCTTTCTATAACAAAAGGAGTTTCAAAAACACTTTTTGAGGGAACGTTGTTCAAAATATAAACTGCAGTCTCTATTGTATATCCCCAAAACGAGTCAGGAAGATGAGCATAACTCATCATAGATCGAACCATGTCCAATAAGGTTTTATTTCTCTTTTGATACACCATTCTGTTGAGGTGTATCTGGGACTGAGAGTTGTGACGTTATTCCATGTTCTATCATATAGTTTTGGAATCTTAAGTCCATATACTCTCCAACACAATCAAATCGTAGTATTTTTATCTTTTTACCTAACAAGTTTTCAACTTTAGTCTTGTACTCATTGAACTTTTCAAAAGCTTCAGACTTATATTGCATTAGGTATAGATACCCAAATATAGAATAATCATCTATGAAAGAGATGAAATATTCATACCCACCTTGTGCATCGGCCTATAGAGGTCTGAATGTATAAGCTCCAAGGTTTCTTTTGCTCTATAACCTTTTCCAGTAAAAGGTCGTTTGGTCATTTTGCCTTCAAGGCATGACTCACATATTGGTAAAGAGTTTTCTTCTAAACTATTTAGAAGTCCACTTTTTACCAACCTCTCACTCCTATTGAGTTTAATGTGACCTAACCTTAGATGCCAAAGATGGGCATTTTCTTTAGGAGAAATTCTCGATCTTTTTATAGTTGTTGCTGTTTTGAACATTTCAGTATTGAGCACAAATTTTATGACTAACGACCTTAGTACATATAAGTTATTTTCTATTGAACCAAAACCTAACTCCATTCCATTCTTAAAAATAAATACTTTATTTTCAAAGAATGATATGGTATATTTTTGTTCAATTAGACAGGAAACAGAAATTACGTTCCTTTTGATATGAGGAACTACATATACGGCATGTAATAACATATATCGTTTCTTGTCCAAAAATAACTTAAGTTTGCCTACAACAACAACTGGAACGATCTCACCAGTACCGACTCTAAGAGTCATCTCTCTAACTTCTAACTGTTTCTAGGAATTAAATCTTTGATGGGAAGAACACACGTGGTTAGTAGCTCCTGAATCAACTATCCAGGAAGAATCATCATTCTCTACTGAGCACGTCTCCAAGAGAAATAAATAAGATTTATTTACTTTGGAGTTCTTCCTTTACTAGAGAGTAGTGGGATCAACTCCACAACCCAAGTCATAAACTCCAAGTTTCATCTCAGAGGACAATCCTCGTCGATAAACTTCATCATATTTGGCAAAGATTTCTTTATTTGTTAGTCCCTTAACATTCAATATGGATTGGAGATTATCTTGGGAACTGACACTACTGGTTTCATTGTCATCAATCTTGTTTTGCTTGAATCGTGAGAACTTTCGTTCAAACAATTCTCGCATTGATTTCATGATCTCATGTGCAATGACCATGTTCTCAAACCTTTTGGTCAATGCATCTGGTATGCTTGTCAAAATATGAACTCGGGCATTAGAATTAGCCTTCGTCCATACCTCATATCCATCACGAACATTTCGTAGTGCATCAAGGTTTGAGACTTGAGGACAATCCTCAGTCATGAAAATTTCGAGGTCGTTTACCACGAAATTTTTTTTAATGGATTCTTTCCACGTCATGTAATTGAAATCAGTCAAACTAGAAAAGGCAACTAACGAAAAAACGCTATTTGACATATTTGTTGAAAAATAAACACATTGATTTACATTAGATTTTAGCATAACTCTTAAAAAATCTAATCAGTTTTAGCAAAATCTAAATGAACCCCGTTTAACATCTAATTTTGCAATGACACTTCAGTGATTTAGGACAAAAACCACCGAAGGGTAGTCAGTTGTCCCTTCACTGAATTAAGACACTCTTAACCAATCATTACACCAGAATAACTCTTATTTCTATAACAATCAGTCATCATTTATTTGGTCAAGAAATAATTAACTTGCTTAATTATTTCCCATAAGTGTGACACTTCATTTTAGATCCTAGAGTTCCGCCTCGATGAGCCAACTGAAGGAAAAAATCGTTTTGGGCAAAAACTAAAGCGATCCTGTCCATATCTGGAGTTTGTCTTGATATTGACCTACTTCACAAACCATCCAAAGGGGGATGCTCCCAGGACGCCTTGAGGCCGTGCAAGTAGGTTTCACGGTGCGAACCAATGAAAGAGACCGTAGGACATGTTGACACACATCCCTCTCCCACTTACTATAAATACTCTCTCCATTCACCTTGATATTGACCCATGCAAACACCATCCGAAGGGGGACGCTTCCAGGGCACCTCAAGACCAAACATGAGTCTCACAATGTGAATATTAAGGGAGAAACGTGAGTGGAAAAAATGATGTATCATAATCTTTTCCCCCCATTGAGCATTTTAACAACCTAGGGTTTAATTTACTTAGGAAAAATACAACTAATTATTTTTACTAAGTGATTGTTTAAGTTTGCCCAAAAGTAACATTTACTTTGGAAGTTAAACAATTTTGATTAATATTCGTTAAACACTTTAACAAATTTTAATCAACAATTGCATGCTTGTAACAAATCTATCTAATTCACCTTTCCAGATAGGGGTGTGATGTTTCTGTCATCTTAACCCAGCCTAGACAGAACTCGCCTTAGACAAAAGGTCCCTTATAGATATGTTTGCTACAAATTTAATCTTTTATTGAAATCAATTTAATCCTATTAAACCAATTAAAAAAAGATTAATCTAATTTGTGAACTTAGGTCTATGTGAACCATATTTTAAAACTATTTAAAAAAATGTTTTTACCTAAATTCGCATGCAACTCTTAGTTATTGATTTTAATTTCTATTCTCATTTATTTATCTCTTATAAAGTAAATGAAACAAATTAAAACCTACATTGCATTGATTGACATACTTTATAAAATTATAAAGTTTATAAGATTACCTAGAGTAATGTCATGCATCATGCAATGTTCATTTCATTACAACATATACATAACACTTATATATAACAAAGTAATGAAATTAAATAATATACATTACATGCATTCATCCAAACTATATATTATAACGATTATAATATAAATGATGCATTGCTATGTTATTTATGCATGCAAGCATATAATATAACACTTATATTATATGATGCATGAGCATGCTATAAAATTAAATCATGCATATACATATATTATAACACTTATAATATAAATTATGCATGAAAATAAATGCATAACCTATGGTGGATTCTGATTATATATGACATACAATATGATATATAAGAAAAAACATACATCATATGTATATTTAAGACAAATAGTTAATGGACCGGGATAGGACACTTAAAAGAAATTTAAAGGCTAACTATTATAGCATAAGAGTCACCCGGTTGGAAACAAGTGAATCGGGCCTTGAACCGAACCACCCTTCAACGAATTCTCTACAGTGATTGTGTAGCAAACTTGTTGTGCGATCTTGTAGCAAATGCTACACGATCGTGTAGCAAAATCTACATGATCTTATAGCATTAACTACACGATCGTTTAGCAAATGCTTTTGCTACATGATCGTTTAGCAAAAGCTGCACGATCATGTAGTTATTGCTACAAGATCTTGTAGAACTATTTCGTCTTCCTTATCAAAGCAGTGCTCTTCAAACTTCTTTGAAGCTCCCCGGGAACAACACGAGCGACTCAAAACAATGAATTACAAACTCTATAGCAAAATTATGTCCAAAACAAGGGCCTTTACAAACCAAATTAATGAATAAAACCTTAAAACTGAGTATCCTATCCCGAAACATCCATCAACAAAACCACATTCATAACCATTCATCGCATGAACTAAATAAATAGAATGCAGTAAAACCCACCAACACTATAGAAACAATTCAATAAAAGAATGAAATTTGAGATCAGTAAACCAGCAACCTAGCTCTAATACCAATTGAAAAAACTCTATGAGGAGAGAACTGTGAGCGGAAGTAAGATCCTTCTAATTTTCATTTTTCATTGAATATAAGTTTTACAGTTAAACAAGAACAAGATATGCATTTACATAAATTATAGCATGCAATACTAAAGGAAAACTTAGGATTTCAGAAACCCTTACCTTTGAAGAACACTTCCTTCAAGATTCCCTCGAACAAGTCACAAATGAATCTCCTTCTCCAAATGGGACACTACCAAAAGGAGCCTTCTGTATTCTCCTTAGGGATTGAGAATGATAAAAATTGTGGGCTTTGCCTTAGGGCTTTGGAAGAGAGAAGGAGATGGAGAGGAAGAGAGGGAGGAGAAGAACTTTTCTTCTCTGTAAGTTTTTTTTTTTCAGAGCGAACTGTTTTTTTTGTTTTTTCAGTGTTTTATTTTTTAGGAAGAAGATAAATCAAATTCATCTTTTTCTCTCACACAACCCACGTAATTGACTGAGAGAAAATGGAGGGAGGAAGTTGTAACTCCCTCCCTTTAATTAATTAATATTAATTTAATAAAATTAAATTAATAATAATTATACGTATAATTACGACCTTATTATATATGTATATAAACTATATGTTATATCCCATATAACACATAATCTATAGTTACATATTGTATCAAATACAAAATAGCCTATAGATGTGTTTTCTCTCAACAATACATGACATTTAATATAAATCACATTTATATTAATTTCACTTATATGAATCTCATTCATATAATTAATATTTGAATCATATTCAAATATTTAATTCCTCTCAACTTATTTATGGTATTTAATATAAATCATTCATATTTATATTAAATTTAATTACATGAATCTCATTCATATAACTAGTATTTGAATCATATTCAAATTTCTCTCATATGACCTTATATTATAATGTATCAAATACATTATATTAATTATATTTTCATATATAATTAATTTAATTAATTATATTATATATAATTAATTCCCTCAATTAATTTGAACACTTCAAATTAATCCAAAAATAATTATCAATTAAATCCCTGTTGAGCTACAGAGGGGACATTATGAACCTGTAGATTGAAGCTCCAACGATACTTGGATAATTAATTAATTAATTAAATTCTTTAATTAAATAACCCAACATCGTTAATTGTCGGTCATTCCATTAAAGACCGAAAACTACACTATTCGCACTACAGATAAATTTCTGTATCAATTGGATATAATCAATCAACAGTACGATGACCCTTTACAAATTGCTCATAGGTACAGTTGGGCCAAAATTACTGTTTTGCCTCTTTAGTTATATCTAACTTCTTAAGTACTACTGATCCCTCTAATAAATAATAAATCACAGTCCAACTATGACCAAGTCCCTCTCGGGCCAGAAGAGGGTGTGGCCATTATATTCAAGCCCCGAAATCAGCCCTTAAGGGAGCAACTTATTTACTTGCCCCTGCATCGAGGAAAGATTGAATTCTGTCTCGTGTAGCTGTGTTCTCATCTCCCCAGTCAGATGAATCCCCAAAATGGTAGGCTTGTTGAGTTGGAAATCTTGCAACTCTCACCCATACAAATCAAAGGATCGCCTTTATGAGCAGGTGTTCACAAATCACTCAGGATTCAGGCCATGTCACCTATGCTCATCCTAGTGAAATGTAAGTCTCTATTATTAACGGCGTTATATAAAGAGACTAATCATTTCGTGGTTCAATCTTATACATACTCTTTGTATAAGATACCCCTGCTCACATGTCTCCACATGAATGATCAAGATCAGATCATTTGTAGTACTTTACAACATTTGTGACACCTACAAAGTGGGCCATATCCGTAGTGTCACCAGGATAAGGTATCCAACTTTATCCATCTACTACAGACCGTTTAGGTTATTATTTAAATAAGATCCACTTATATGTCTCTACATACTTGTTTCAATTACATAAAATAACCTAGGATCTTAATTTATTGGATTGAGTATATGCTTATAAAATAACACTTATTTTATTAACAACAATACGTTTATACAAAGTTTACACGCTACAAGGTTATAAAAGATTTAGAATACCAATCCTAACACATCGATCATTTGTTGGTCGTCCAACTAATTCCATTCTTACTTTGTTTTACTATGAAATCGTTTCGATTTCATGTTCATACGTCTACAGTTAGGGCTTTGATGAATGTATAGGTCCCAATGATTTATTTGATAATTGAACTTGCATGTTTGCTGCCGTTACTTTTGAAGTATTAAAAAGCTGGCATTGATCTGGTCACACTTGTTCATTAAGTAATCCTCTCATTTATTGTCAGTGATATTGACATCAGATGATTTATTTTATGATTTGTATGTACATATCGACTTAAAAATCGACCTTCTTACCGTCCATCGATACAAATGTGTGATTCATTGACCGTCGCGTCAATTAGGTTTAATAGTAGTAAGTCGATATATGGACGTCAATAGGTCAATAAATTGATATCGATCGATCGGTAACGATAAAGCTGTAATGTAGTTGGTAGCTGTAAATGAATGAACTCCTGTGAACTGCCTTGTTTGCAAACTAAATTTCCATGAAAACCACAATTTCCAGATAATACATGACATAACCTTCACTACAAAATTCCTCCAGCTGAATAGTTTTCAACATAATATACAAGCCTATCCCATATAAAAAATGTGAATGTGGCCATTAAGAGGAACCTCAGTCATGTGCAGTTTGATGTGTTTAGAAAAACAATATTTAGTTGCTATATCGACCCGAATATCATTTTTAGTAGTGGTGTAATTCATGAGGCCTCACTGTAGGAGGTCGTTACTGGGAGAGAAGACCCAACACATTTATGGCAATCTCATTTTTTCAAGTTATGTATTTCGGTTTTGCGTTTTTTGGGACATGAACTTTGATATGCGTCCCATCTGGAGCACCTAAGCACCCCTATATAAGAACAGAGCAACCATAATCAATAGGCAAGTAGAACAACAATCAACCAATCAATTGAGCTCCCAACGAGTAATTGTTAATTACCTTATACCACCACCATCAGAAATTGGTTGAATTTTTTGGTATGGAAACATGGGATTTCCAAAAAAAAGGTATTGGCATCAGATAATAGATGTAAGATATTTGTGAAAACATTTACTAACAGTTCTACCAATCATTTAAAACCCCATTTGACAATGTTGTTGGCTTAGTAATCATATCGCGTTGTTTACTATTCATCAATATGATGAAAATGCAGTGGCATTAATTTCTCTTCAACTTTATTAAGGGCAAAACGCGCGAAAAGGACATCAAGTTCGAAAAACGTGTCATTGATAAATATAAGAATGTGTCAATAAGATAGAAATGACACGTTTGCATTTATTACTATTGATATCGATTTACTGATATTGACAATAAGTAAATAAGACATGTGTCATTTCAATCGTTGCATTAAAGGCTGATAAACTAACGATTGCCTAGAATTTGAAACAACGCCAACGCTTTGACTACTTGCTTGTATATTACACCACTCATCTTCCTAATCCTTCAATAACCTTTCGAATTTGGATTTTTTTTTTTTGTATTTATTTATGACCCAAAAATACCGTAAAATGTCCTTGGATTATAACTACGTTATAGACGATGATGATTGGTTTCAGTACGTGAACGATTATCCTAGTTCTGACCCATCGATCCCAATTACACCCCAATAATGGAGGAGTCGTCCGGGGAGGATGATGACTACTTTAAAACCTGCTTCTCGGACTACCCGTCTAATGCTTGGAGTTTGAGTTCTGACGACTTGAAAACTGACACCTGAAGCACGACACCAGAGCCTCAAATGACTGGTGAATGTGATAAATCAAAGGACGAGGTGGAAGGGAAGCAAGCACTAGAGAAGGACCGACTCCATCAAGTCCTCAACCAACTTTCAATCCAACAATAGGAGTTGATTTAGTTAGTTCAAAACCCAATGTGAACCAACCCTCCCCTCACGAAGCATCAATGGTATCAGTAAACTACCCTGCAGACCAAAAAGGAAAAGATGAAGAAGTGGGGAAGAAGCATCGTGCTGGTCAAGGACCAAGTGGCACGAAGGTCCATAAGAAGAACCCTAAATGCACATTGGTGGTCATATCCAGTAACTCTGAGTAGGATGAGTTCTTCATCATGTAGTTGGACTGGGGGGTTGGGGTTCTTATATTTATTTATTTTTTTAATGATGTGGTGAATATCAAAACCTAACGTCATTGTTTTGTATGATCTAATTATTTTGTATTTCTTTAACTTTTATATGAAAATGAAATCGTAGTTTCATCGTCTACTGTCTTTTTCTTTTATGTTAATTTATGTTTCGTTTGTGGGACTACGTGAAAATGAAATTGTAGTTTCATCGCCTACTGTCCTTTTTTTTCCTTTTTCTTTTCTCTCTCTCTCTCTTTTTTTAATATTGAGTTATGTTTCGTTTGTGGGGTTGCGTTTAAAATATCTAATACGAAGGAACAGGTAAGAACATATGCATGCAACGAATAGGTTGACTGAAGTCTTAATCGACCACCATGTTTTTCTCCACGATTTTCGTGTCGACGGACCATGATACACGGTAGATCAATAAGCATAGGCACAAATGTGGTTACAAAATAATTAAAAAATCTATTTAAAAAAAAATCAAAAAGCAACTTTCGTTACGGATTAAAATAACACAAATCAATATAATCATCGATATTATTATCGTTATCGACTACTCAATGAAAACCGGTAAATTGATAAGCGTACGAGCGAAAAGGGTTATAAAATTGTTAAAATGGTCATAACCACCATCGATGGATGTATCTGTAAATCCATATCTTATAATTTTCGAGGAAAAAAGATGGAAATTCAACAAAAAAATATTTTGATAAAATATGTGGGTCCCATTATATCCACAAACACAATCAAATTGAGTACCTTCCTAAACTCAATCGGTTTATAATATTTGATTACAGATGATATGGTGAACTTCATATTTAATTGCGATTATGGATGGTCGTGTAAATAAAAACAAAAGTAATCCGATATAACCCGCTAACCATACCCATTCATGTAGTAAACGTAGCCTTAGTTGCAATCATCCAAACAAAATGAAAGTTTAATTTCCCACACCTTCACATCATTATTATCCAATTCAATCCTAACAAAATCATGTAATTTTCTAATCCTTTGTTCCCTTTAATCATATTTCCCTCCAAAGCTAAGGCCCCACCCCACTTCCAAACATTCCCTTTTTGGGCGGCAAGAACCAAAGGGAAGAAAGCTCGCTCATGTCATCCCTTCATCATTCCCCCTTCACTTTTCTTCTTAACCCCTCTTCAATGGCTGAAGATTTCTCAATAAATAGCCAATGTGATTCAAAGAACACTGGTTCTCAATCCATTCCACTCGAAATTTTCTTCCCCACTTATAATCGACATTGTCGCTGCTCAAATTCATCACAGCCCTTGTCTTTACAAATCCCATTTTGGGGGAAGAACAAGAAATTGAGAAAGAGGGTTTGTGCTTGATTTCCATTTGGGTTTTGTTTTTATGTGTAATTGGTTATTGAAGAATGAGAAACTTCCATAAGCTGGACCTTATTGCTCTGAGCGTTTGTAATGCTTTTCTTCTGCCATTAGTTCAATGCTCAGCTCATGAAGGGTTGCAGAAAGCTAGGAGTTACAGGAGCATTCAAGACGGCCATGAAAAGGTAAAGGTTAAGCTAATTTTCTCGTTACAAACATTGATATAAGATTAAATTTATTTTAGCCCACTGTTTTCGTGTTCGAGTTTAGAAGTGATTTAACATGATATCAGGTTAGGAGATCCTCTGTTTGAATACTGTAAAGTCATATTTTTTTCCTCTTATTAACCACTTGTTGGCTGTGCAAATTTTGGAGCCCACCAGTGAAAGAGAGTAACAGTGTTGATATAAGAACTATTGATAATAGATTAAATTAACAGTAACTTTTTCACCTAAGTTTTTTAGTTTAGTGATTTAACATGATATTAGGTTGGAAGATTCTGTGTTTGAATCCTATAAGTCATTTTTTTTTCTCTATTTAACCACTTGTTGATTCTTGTGCAAATTTTGGAGCCACTACTGAAAGTGAGTGTTATAGTTTTGACATAAGATTAAATTTAAGGTAACTTTTCTCTTTAAGTTCTTGAGTTAATTATTTAACATGGTATTAGAGTAGGAGATCCTATGTTTGAATCCTATAAAGTCTTTTTTTCCCTCAATATTTACCCACCTGTTGATTTTGTGTAAACTTGGGATCCTACTAGCAAATGAGATTGTTAAAGTGTTGATATAAAATTAAATTTGCTGTATCGAGGTCAGACTTATGTTTATAGTTTTGCAGTTAAGCCATCAAAAGAGATTTGATATTCAACTCCATGGATTGCTCCTCTGGATTTCAATGGGGTTTCTAATGCCTTTTGGGATACTTACAATTAGAATGTCTGGTCGAATGGCTCGTGGGTCGACTCAGTTAAAGGTCTTCTTCTACCTCCATGTTGTTTTTCAGGTAAACCAACTATCATTCTTCATTCTTCATGCTTCTACTAATTTTTATAAATAGCTGAACTCAGAGGAAGATGATGTTTTCTTTCAAGATCATAAAATGCTTAAAAGGCAACCATTTTTTGTCTTGACTTTGATAAGAACATAATGATGCCCAGCATGTTGTACCATCATGCTTTCTTTGTTTTTATTCTGAAAAAAAAAGTCTTTTTCTTTAGTTCTGCTGATTACAATTCAGTGGCAGAGAAGTTAAAGAATTCATACTTGAATAGCAAGAAAAAGATTATAATTAGTACTCCTCATGATCCTTCTCAGTGTTTTCAATGAGCACAAACTATTTCTCTCTCTCTCTCTCTCTTTCTCTTTTCTAAGAGTAAATTATAGAAGTTATTCTTGCATTTTAAGGTCTTATGTAGGATTATCCCCTGATTTAACATATTAAAAGAAGGATAAATCTCTAAAATTACCATTTTACCTTAACCCTGTGCAAGCTATAATCTCTAGCTTGTCAATTTCTTAATTAGTATTAATTGACAAAGTTAATTTTGGGGTAAGTAAAACAATTAATCTTTCAAAGCATGAGGATTTATGATATTTGCATGGGCACTAAAATATACGGATACAAAAGACTTTTGCAATTGTCTTCTTGACTTTGCTCGTTTGGAGTACTTTATGGGTCTAATTTTGTTTGGCTCCGTTCTGTGCATTTCTTTGTTTTGCACTTTTTTTCCCCTCAATGACAGCTGAATTTTTAAATTAAAAAAGAAAGTAAAGCATAGTGATTCTTGATATTCTTTGAAGTATACTGACTTAATTTCATTTAACAGACGCTATCCCTCCTCTTGGCCACAGCTGGAGCTGTAATGTCCCTCAGAAAATTTGAGAACTTATTTAATAATAGCCATCAAAGAATAGGTTTAGCTCTTTACATAGCCATTTGGGCACAGGCTGTGATTGGCATTTTCAGGCCTCAAAGGTAAATTTCCTCTAGTTTTCCCATTTTCCCTTTTCATTTTTTAGGACCTTTCTTGACTTATGGAACTTTGTAGGACCAAAACATGATTGTTCCACCAAATGATCCCATTAAAATATGCATACTAAGAGTTTGTCATAACTTCTATAGGTAATCAAAAGCACTTTTAAATTTTATATTGGTATCTAATTACTTAGTCAAAAATGTTTTAATTCTTTCTTTTTAAATACATAACATGCTTTTAGAAATTGCACTCAGTTATTGCTTATTCAAAAAGTACATAACATGCTTGTGTGAAATTTTTTTCTTTTAATAACCGAGTTGAAGCTTTTCTGAGAAACCACCACTGCCCACTTCACTTGTGCAGGGGAAAGAAAGAAAGAAATGCATGGTTTCTTACGCATTGGATTCTTGGAACAATAATTTCTATAGTGGGAATCATCAATATCTATACCGGCTTAAATGCCTACCATAAGAAAACTTCAAGAAGCATAGGATTATGGACTGTCCTCTTCACTGCAGAGATCTCTTTCATTGGTTTCTTTTATTTGTTTCAAGATAAATGGGAGTTTTTGCAGAAGCAAGGGGTTGTTTTAGGGGAATCTGAAGCACTTTCACCTTCTGATGAACAAGTAGAAACTCAAAGGCAAAACTCCAAGGAGTTGTTGCCTGATCCTTGTACCAAACAAAATGCACTCAGAAACTTGTTTGATTAAAATGGGTTTTTTTTTTCCTCCCCATTTTTCTTACTATCTACTTTGTTTATATGTTCTATCTGACTGAAATTTCAACTCTATTTTTGATGCCTGCACTTTGTGCAAGTGAACGATGATCCTCTGGGGAGGGTTATGCTGATGAGTGCATGCATCAAAAAGAACATCTTCCATTTTCTCAAATTTACATCAATTTCCTAATCCAAAGCTAATTCCTAGTGGTTAAAGTTTGTGCCCCTAGAGATATCATTTGGATTGAAAGTTGTGTTAAAGAGTATATATGTAAAAGCTTATTTGTTTAAAGCTTGTGGATTTGGTAATTGTTTAATATTGTATTAAAGAAGATCTTGTTATAATCTTTCTTTAATTCTCAGTGATGATGTGCTTTTGAGTATCATTTTTCTTCCTTTTTCTGAGTGGAAAAGGTAGTCATTTAGAGGATGGGGTACACAGTTTATAACTTCAACTTGGTCTGTTGGGTGGTTTTTGGAAATGGAAGAGGTTGGGAATTCTGGTTTGATCTTTAAAGCTTTGCTAAAGAAGTCAATTTTTCTTCAAAGGGAGGATCTCTTAACTACTCCCATGTTGTATATTTAAGTAGACTTTTTAACTTGGTAATCGACATGTATTTCTTTCTTTAGTATTAGAGGTTCAAATCCTCATCCTTCTACCGGTAGAAGGAAATGTTTTGTTTTGTCAAATGTTGCAATAATTTAAAAGCACGAGGTTATAGCCTTCGGTTATTATAATGTTGAGGTTATAGCCTTCGGTTATTATAATGTTGTTCTATTATACATTTATATGCTCATAGAACAACGATAATCTACTATAGAGGTGAAAATTTAAATCTTAAATTTCATTGTTGAAAATATATGTTTTAACTAGTTGAGTTAGGTTTAAATTAACGCATTCATAACTATATTTAAGACCTTATTGGAAATATTTGTAGGTTTATCTTTGGTGTTTTCCAATGTTTTCACGTTTGGTACCCTAACTCATCCTTACAATACATTATCCCATTCCCACACATGTATTATGGTCGAATAATAACCAAGGATCTTTTGGGGGTGTTTGTTTCAAAGATTGGGCTTAGGATGGGTTAGACATCCTAAACCGAACCTTTGTTTGGGATAAGAATTTACACTCTTTCCCATAGGTTTGAGGAATAAACACTATTCAAGTCCATGGGTTATACTTTTTTTTTAAAAAAAATTTAATTTAGGAAGTTTGTCTACCAATTTCTAGACACCACCTCTATTGACCTAGTATATTGTAAATGTAACACATGTGTTTGAGTGTGTTTTTAAGACAAAATAACACATTTTCGTCTTTAAAATTTGAGGCTAATGTCTATATTTGGTACTAAAATTTCAAAATGGATATCTTTAACCCATGAGATTGAAAAATAGAATAAAATGATTCAACAACTCTCTTTACTATTAGAAAAATTATTAGACTTGGTTAATGTAAATGCAACATATATATATTTTTTAAACGTGGTAGATGAAAAATTAGTTTGGCTAAATTATACAAAATATTCCAAAACTTTGTACTTTGTGTAAAAAATATGTTTAAACTTTCAGAAGTTTCAAAAGTATCTTAAACATCTAAAAAGAGTTAAAAATACCCCTAGCATTAGTTTTGTATGGAAAACATTAGGGGCCGTTTGTTTTTTGAAAATGTAGATAGCTGGAATATTTAGATGCCTAAAATTATAAATTTCAAATGTTACACATCCTTAGATAACCATATTTGTTTTGTATGAATATTTTTAAAGATAATTGATAATACTTGGATAATTATGTTTGTTTTTGTAGGAAATCTACCCCAAAATGTCTTAAATTTAGATAATGTTTTAAGAATGCCCTTTCGTCTATTCATTAATTTATAATTAATTTAATATGATTTGAACTTATATAACATATTTATTTTTTTAATTTGAAATTTTTAAAATTAAAATTATTTTATTATTTTACAAAAAAAATAATATATATATAATTTATGTTTTTATAAAATAGTACTAATTTAAATTTGAATTTGAATATCTTTCTTAAAAAAAATAAAAAAAACAACTACAATAAAAAATATAGTTGCCAATACTTATTTTAATTATAAAATGAAAATAAAGGAGAATGCTATATATATAATATATATATATAGAGCTTGAGCTCTCTGTTCTGCCTCTTTCTATGTTTGTCTAATAAATTGTGGAAGAATGAACTTTTGTTGGTGAGTTCTACGATGTTTATAAATTTGTATACATGAAAACTGTTTGGCTGTATTTTATGACAATGAATATAATCTAAAGTTGTTTTCTTAAATGTTTGTTCTTACTGTAACATATCACACATCTTTGCTCCAAAGGTTTCATCCAATTGCAATTCATTCCCTCTTTCCATTACAAATTGTAAAGTTATACAATATGTCTGAATTTGACAAGTTGAGCATATTTTCATCCATCAAAATTAATATTTTTCTAATTGAATAAGTTAGGACCAAGGATTAAAGTGTATTGGTGAAATATCCAAAGACACTATATACAAAATTCAATTTGATATCAATACCAGTATATTAGATATAAAAATTTGAAGTTCTTAGTCTTTTGAGATATTTTTAAATTTGGATACTTATCAATACTGATCGGGATGGAATCTCTTATTGTCACTCCCAAAAGACCGCCAATCAAATAATATTTATAAATCATCGAACAAACTACTTATACTAACTAGTAGTACAAATGGCAAATCCGGGGTCGAACCACAGAGAAGAGCAAAAGATTAGTTCCTCAAAACTTATTTTTAGTTAAAATGGTAAAATGGAGGGGGGGGATTGGTATTGATTGGATAAGTCGAAATGCATAGAAAATATAGTGCAAATAAAGTAAAAGATAGAAATGCAATTAAAGGAAACAATTTAGCTTAAGGGAATTGGAATTGCTTAATGTAATCTTGATCATCAAATTGTTTAATATAGTTTTAGTTTCTTAACTATGCCTAGCTTAATTGATTGGACATCCAAGTAACGGTCCTAATTACCTTATTAGCCAAACATGTTCAAATGAATCCATATTAAACATGATTAACCAATCACATTAAGTTCTAGGGCTTACACTAGGATGAAAGTTTAATTTTCATCGTCTAATTAAACACCCCACTATGATTTTCTCTAGGTTGATAGGAACAAGACGATTCATTTTAGACAACAAATTGCAAACTACCTACTGCTTCTTATGGACTCACTAACAATTTCATGTTACATATTGCTAGATAATCCTAAGCATTCAACCACAAATCCTCAAGTAATTTGTCAGACAATCAAGAGAAAATGCAATTGATTAAGTATGACAAACAGAAAGAAACCATAATCAAGATATAGAGATTACAATTAAACAAAACTCCAAAAAATTATATTGTTCCAAATCCCTAAACTAGACAATAGCTAGAACTTACATAAACATGGAGACGGAGAAGACAAATCCCAACATTGTTCCTTTAATTACATGAGAAGAGGAAAGAAAATATAGAAAAGCACAAGTGGCAGAGGGAAAAGTGGAAGAAATTTGACTGGAGGCTGAATGGGGGTTGATCCTCTACCCTAAAAATGAAGAACTCTTTATATAGTAGTTGTGGTGGTGCCATGGCGCTAGGGTTAGCGCCGCAACGCTTTGGCGCGCACACATCTGTCAAAGTATGTAGTGTCATAGCACTACAAGACAACGACACTGAAATAAATCTGGCACTTTTGGAAAAAGCGCCACACTTGGCATTGCGGTGCTGAGGGATGCGCCTTCAGGGGCGTTTTTGTCATTTTGTCTCATTTGAAGCTTGGATGCTCTTTTTAACTCTTAATTACTCCAAATTAACCCTAAACAGTTCGTAACGGCTAATTCTACCTCTTAAGTGCCCGAAACCTACAAAAACACTAAATAAACACATTAAAACATAGTAAAGACCTAGAATTAAAAAGAGGAAGATAACACATTTATGGTGTTATGAAACACCCTCAACTTAATTCTTGTTGGTCTTCAAGCAAGGTAGAATCACACATTCACACAAAATTCATGCTTGCTCAATCACAAGGGTTGTTACTTTAGTCTCAATAGACTCTTAAGATAAGATTTGCAATCAAAGATGAAATTTGATTACAATAAATCAATGAAGCATGTTTAAAAATGATTCTAAACCTATTCATGCATGGATGAGTTTAAAGCCCTACTAGTTGAGCCCACACAACCCAGAATGGTTTTATAAGGTTCTCAATTCGTATTTTCCCTACTCTGGCTCGAAGGCCTAAGAGTTAAGCTTCCTAGACTCAATGATGCGATGACAGACTTAAAATTTTTATTCCATTTTTGTCTTTTTCTTATTTTCTTACTTTTACACAAAAGAGGCACCTTATCTAGACACGTCACCTTCGTTTTGACTTGCCCATACGGGTTATATGAAAGACATCTAACTACGAGCAATGTTTCCTAATAAGGTGCCAAAGCTTACTCATTCCTCGGGGTACTTTAGCTCAGAGGAAAACTACGGGTGTCATAGCCGCCCTAGGTTAACCATAACCTCAACAAAGAGGAGTAATCCTCTTAAAAAATAACATGCAAACTTATTTTTACTTTACAACATGCTTTGGCTTTTACAAACTTTCTTTTACTATATAACATGCTTGGTTTTTACAATACAAAACAAAAGTTCGGCAAAAACTTAGGCATGCATTACTAGGTTAAGCTTTCAATCACTTAACACCTATTATTTAGGCCTTTTGAGGTGACAACAAAAATATAAGCCCAATAATACAACTTTTGAGCATGCAAGACCTAATTTCGTTAGACAAAGGACTTAAGCATGCATGAAAGATAATAAAAGTTTTTAAAATAGACTAAAAATCATGATCATGCTCTTTAAACATAATTTCATGCAAACTTAATCACAAAGAGGGCACATCAACAACTATTAATCATGACAAACCAAGCAAAAGAGCAAGCAAAAAATTCAAGCACACAAACATTGTCCGAGCACAACGCTTAAGGACCCCAAACATACCCCATCCTCAATTTAAAATGATACATTGTTTCCAATGTATCTCTAATCTAAGCCCAAAAATAAAAAAAAGTCAAGGGACCAGAAAAACTCCTTTGATGACGTTTACGTGCACGTGATGGTGGTATGAAGGCTTGCGATGAATTGATATTCTTCTATTTTTAGGGCAAAGGAAAACCTACAAAAGAAAAAGAAGAAGCTCAGCTACAAAAGCAATAAAGGAAAACAGTAAATTTTTTTCACCTGGCTCCTTCCAAGAAGGGCATATTTTTAATGTCGGTTGCTCGATGTGACCTATCCCAGTTTCGACACAAAAAAACTTCTCATATTTCTCTGGTCCTTTCTTAGATGAGTCAATATAGCCCGGTAAGGCTATAAGACTCTTTATCTTTTGAAGAGAACCAGACAGGTCAATTTTGTGATTTTTGAAATTAGGCAAAAAAGAAAAATGGAAAGAATGAAAAGACTCAAGTGACCCAAAAGAGTCGAAAGAAAGAAAAGACTCAACAGACTCGTGAGGACTAAGGGAGGAACACTAAAAAATATATGAAATACTAAGTATTAGAACAGGACGAGATCTTTTGTCCTCTAACTCTATCATTTGGATGTCGTGGGGTTTAGACTTTGGATCCTCCTTAGTCTTACAAATTGACGAGCATGGAGTGACGTCCTTATCATCATTAGAGAAGTAACACTCCCCAAGAAACTCTGCCTCCGAGGAATAGACAATGGGTTGCTCTGGTTGGCTCTTCAATCTCTGCAAGGCATCGGTTAGTTGGGCAACATGGTTTGCCATGCTTTGAAGTTGAGCTTGAGTGTTTTGTTGAAATTGAAGAAAAGTATTAGAAAATTCAGAAATTAAGAACTTCGAAGTCATACTGGGGACGAATCTAGAGGAAGTGGTTCCTCTTCTTCCACCGTGTCGACGTGAACTACCTCATGCTTCTAGGCCTCTAAGAAGTCAAGGGAATTGTCTGGCAACGACTCGTCTAGTGATGCATTCTGTACATGCGATGAAATAATGATGCTTATGAGATTTAACGCTTAGTTTTCTTTAGTAAAACCCAAGTGCAAATTTGACCAAAGTTCCTGGTGAGTTCAGGATCGAACGCAGGGATTGCTTGTAAGTATGCGATGAAACTAAAAGATGATCTTAGCGTGAGTTTAAAATGTTCAAAGGAGTGATTGAATTAGCAAAGTTAAACCTAAATATGCGATGAGGATTATGTCTAAAGTGAAGCAGTGTGAGTTGGATAACAATTATGCGATTGGAAGGTTGAGAAGAATTTTTACTAACATTTCCTAAACAACTAGATGAAATATGCGATCAAGCTATACACTCAATGTTACGACCAACACTTCTCAGTATTCTTTGCCACATTATTTTATCTCTAAGATGCATGCGATAGGTGTACTATGTAGAGAATGTACTTATTTCTAAGGAACATTTTCTCTTGTTTTATGAGATCTTAATCTAAAATCTCTCAAACTTAAATTAGCTTTACTTAGAACAATTTCTCAATTGATTCAAACAACAAATATAAGCATGCATAAAACAAGTTGATCACATAATTCTTCCAGTTATTTAGTCGTGTTAGCTACAATCTTCTCAACCCATGAACGATTTAGCTATGCATGATATTGGTGAAAATGATAGACAAGATGTATAATAAACATGTATTCATACTGCAATTCTGAATTTGTCAATACAAGAAATATAATACAAATACACAAAAAAAGAAAGGGTCAGAAAATCAAGCCGTGGCTCGCAATATCTTGCTTCCTTCAGCTTTTTTTACAACTGCTTCCTTAGATATTCGAACAATATTATCTTCTTCTTTCTCTAGAGTTCTAAGCTTTCACCAAGGAGTTTCTATGGAAGGATGATAAGGGTTTCAAGCAGAATCCCTTCTCAGAGTGTTCTTCTTGTCTCCCATAATGTATCCCCTAATATAAGTCACGATGTATATTGAAAAACTTAGAACTAAGAACTAAGCACTAAGAACTTCGAACTCCTTCTGCATGGAATTTGCATGAGTATTTATAGGTGTTTACGAGTACTTTTTTTCTTAAGCTCATGATTGTGTTGATAGAGCACATTAAATTCCATATCTTGTTGCGTCGATTGCAACATGTCAGTGGTTCATTGAATCTTCAACACAGCTTTCTTGTCGGCCACCAATGCAACTTGTGATGTGACACCCACCGCCCATGTCATGTCATGCCTCATCGCTTGCAGCTTATGCGATCGTCTTCATTTTCTTCTCAGGCCGCTTCTTGCTTTGAATGCAATAATGGGCATGCGATCACGTGATCATTAGACTGCTGAAGAGTAGACTGCACAGAAGTAGCGAAATTAGTCTGGAATTTAAATATGTTATACATTGAAAGTATGTGATCGCATGCTTTGCTTTATGTATAGATTTATTGGCAAAAAGTATCTAGATTTCATGCCTTTACCTTATTATTTTAAAATAAAGAGATATAATAACTTGTATTTTTACAAGTTATCATCTAGCCTCCCAACTGAAGTTGCAAGTTGAGCAACAAGCTCACTCAGACTTTGCAAGTCAGTTCTAACATCTGCTTTGAGGCAAAGACTCCTACTGGAAGCGCTTGAACTCCTACTGCATACGAAGGTTGTCCTGCTAAAGCTTAAAAGTATTGTCAGCAAACTCCAAAATCAAAGCCTCTAAAGACTTACCTAACCCTGAAGAATGAGCATGGATTGAGTGGTAAGGTGCTGTGAGATCTCGGTTGTCCAAGCTATGTTGCCATCTTGAGTATCCATGGTCAAAAGACTCCTCTGACCAAGCATGGTGAGGCACATAGGCCAAATGACCATAATACCCTTCTTGGAATGACCATGTGGTACTGGACTCTACTGCAACCTCGAGCCTGCTACCTCTGCTTGCTGTGAACTCCACTCTGTCACGTGGCCAACAAGGCAGTCAACTCGACAATGTGGCGGTCAAGGCCACTTTCCTCATCGTTTTTTGAGCTTTACTTGAGATACATTGGGGACAATGTATCGTTTTAAGTTGGGGGTGAGGTACCTGTTGGGTAGCTTTTATCTTAGCTTGGGGTCCTTGAGCGTTGTGTTCAGACTATGCTTTATGTGCTTTGATTGCCTTGTTTGCTCTGTTGCTCTGTTGTTGTTATGATGGTTTGTGATGGTTTATGACGCACTCTTCTTGTAATAGAGTTCACATGGAAGAACGTTAGGAAAGTATGATCATGATTTTTAGCCCAATTAAAAAAAATTATTGTCTTTCATGCATCTTTAAGTCTTATTTTATGAAATTAAAGTCTTGCATATTTAGAATTAGGTTATCTAATTTGTATTCCAGTTGTTACCTCGAAAGGTCCACCTCTAACTTAGGAGTAACCTTACTTGTTTTAGAGCAAAACTAGACAAAGTAGATAAAATAGGGCCTATTGTATATATATAAAAAAAAAATAAAGAAAAGAAAATTAGTTACACTTAAAAAAAAAAAATTAAAAAAAATGAGGCAATAGCTAACTTACCTGAAAAGAAAAATAGTGTGTGTGTGCATGGATAGAGGTGAAAAGAGCTACCTCCATCGTGTCTAGTTAGGGCCCCAGGAGAAAAGAGTGGATAGGTTCCCAGAGGTGGGGTGTGAAAGCTAGCCCTCTAAGTAAAATAAATGCCCTTTTATGTTTTTTTGTGTGTGTGTTTAGGCACCATTGTCTTAGTGTTACCCTCTTTTTTGCAAGCTCGGTATGTCCGAGATTGATAATCAAGCCAAAGTAGGGGGAAAAACGAGATGAGGACTTTATAAAACTTTTCCAAGCTGTGCAAGCTTAACTAGCAAGACTCTAGGCTCACTCATGCATGAATAGATTAAGAATCATTCTTGAAATTGTCCTTCATTGATTGATTGTAATTGGATTTCGTTCTTGATTACAATATTTATTCTAATTGACTGTTGAGACTGGAGTAGCAACTTTGCAACTAGAGCTAGCATGTATTTCATGATTGCTTGATTGTGTGTTTCTACCTTGCTCGAGACGAGCAAGAATTAAGTTGGGGGTGTTTGATAGCTCTCAAAACGAGCTATTATTCCTAGCTTAATTTGGGCTTGTTATTGGATTTTATGTGTTTATCGTGTTATTTTGTAGGTACCGAGCAATGAAGAGGGTTCATCATCGTTGAATAGGGTTAATTTGAAGCAAATTGGAGTTGATTTGAGCATTCGAGCTTCAGATGAGTTAAAAAGACCAAAATGCCTCTACCTCAGCGTCGCAATGCTCGTGATTTGCCTAGCCCCAACGCTTGCCTGACGCTTGAAGGTAGAATTCTAAAGTGCAGGGTAGCATTGCAAAGCTATGAACATTGAGACGGAGATGCCTTCGCGCGCACATAAGTGAGCGTCAGCCAAGCATTGCGACTCTATTCGAGACCAGCCACATTAGAGCATTGCAACGCTCTATCTAGTGTCATGATGCTGCCACTTTTCTATATATACATCCCTTCAGTTTTTAGGTGAAATTATACTGAAGTTTCTTGGCGACTGAAGGTTGGTGAACTTAGAGGCTATGGAGGCCAAGGAGAGGTTTTACTATCTTCTTTCCCTTGATGTTTTCGGTATCATTAGGTTAGATTTTAGTTTTAATTTTGGATTGTAAACATGTATTTGAAGGAAATATTTTGACGGAGAACTTTTGAGCGGAAGCGGATCGTCCAAATCCCATTTCGATTGAACGCATACATTTACAGTCTACAAGAACAGATTATACATAAAACTAAATTACAGCATGCTATCTCATAATAAACAAAAGGTTTAGAGATTTTACCTTTGAAGAACTATTCTACAAGTTAATCCCTCGATTGTACTCGTTCATGAATGCGTCGAACAAGTCACGAACTCTCCTCGAACAACAACAAACAGCAACGAGAATCTCGAACTAAAAAGGGACACTACCACTTAGTGACTTTTTTATTCTTGGTGTGATAATCCAAGAGTAGTGGACTCTGGCTAATTTTGGTTAGAGGGGAGTTTGGAGTTGGAGGAGGAAGACGATCGAGGAAGCAAGGCTATCGTATAGCAAGATACTCTTGATCGTTTAGAGAAGCGAGTCTATCGCATAGGCTCTCAAGGTTGTCGTCTAGTTACTCACAAATCGTGTAACATTCTCTCTTGGAATAATAAAATCAAATTCTATTTTATTCCATTTTTTCCATAAAAACAGATAATTTCCCACTAGGGGTGGTTAGAGAGAAAAGGGGTTAATTATCAAATAATTAATAAATTATATATTGCATTTTCAGTAAATTTATTAGCTAGATGCAGTTCTTCTCCAACGAAAAGACATTGAAATGGAGTTAAGCATATACTCTGTTATCTTCGAAGAACGATTGATATGAGTTTATTTTATTCAAATAAATCAAATTTTGATCTAGTTGACTATGCAGATTCTTGATATCCATCTGATCCACACAAAACTAGATCTCAAACAAGTTATCTATTCACATGTGGAGGTATATCATGGTGATCAGTGAAACAGACCATGATGACTACTTCTTCAAATTATGTTGAAATTATTGCAATTCACAGGACAAGTCAAGAATGTATATGGCTAAGATCAATGACTCAACACATTCGTGGAACATGTGGTTTTTCTTCTAGTAAAAATCTTCCAACAATATTATATGAAGACAACACAACTTGTATAGCTCAAATCAAATGAGGATATATCAAAGGAGATAAATACAAAACATATTTCATGAAAACTTTTCTATACCCATAATCTTGAAGAAAATGATAACATCACCGTATAACGAATTTGTTCGAAAGATAACCTGGTAGATTTATTTACAAAATGATTACCAACTGCAGCTTTTGAAAAATTGGTGCACAACATTGGAATATGGTGACTCAAAGAGCTTAAGTGATGTTTTTATTAGGGGGAGCAAGTATATTGTATTCTTTTAGGAGTATAAATTATATGACATATGTACTCTTTTTCCTTTACTAGGATTCTTTTCCCGTAGGTTTTTTTCCTAGTAAGGTTTTAACGAAACATATTTCATATATATATGAGTATCTAATGGAGAGTATTATAAATATTATGAATTAAGTGTAATATAGATGTTCATGCTTAATATCCAAAGGACATGTATCAAACTCCTATTACCCCATGTGTTGTCCATTTGTCTCAAGATTACACAATATTAGCATCTATGTAATTTACCTCCTACTTGCCAAATTGCCTACAAATAAATGCATTTGGTGGATTTTGTAGAGACACACATATTGGTGAGAATTTTGGTGAAATTTTCATAGTTTTACTTTTTTTATTTTTTATTTTTTATTTATTTTATATATTATTATTATATTGATTTAATATTATATTATATTATCTCCATATCCATATTCTTAATGTGTGCAATTGTGCTTCTCAATTTTACAACATTATTCAAATATTTACTATTAATCAAAATTAAAATCAAAACAAAAAAATGAAGAAGGAAAGGAAGAGGGGATACATGAAAACGAAAGGTTTAACTAAGTCTTCATGAAGGAATTTTTTTTTTTAAATGCTTTTTTTTCTTTCTTTACTCTTTTGAAAATATACTATAGTTTAATGTAAATGGAAGGTTTTTAAGATAACATAAAATCTTTCTTTTTATTTAACGTAAATTAGATATTAGATGATAAAATATGATTTTTTTTTAAAAAAAATCTACTATCATTTAATTTTAGATAACATGAGATAGAGATAAGATGTCATCTTATTTTTTATTTATTTTTTATTTTAACATATGAATGACAAAAAAATATGAAAATTTTTTAGTTAAAAATTTAAATATAAAATTATCTAATATATCCCTATATTCATCCATTAAAAGGGGTAAAAGTGAAAATCATAAGTATTTCCACATAACTCCTTTACATAGTACTAATTGTAATGCATGTGATATTTCCACCTTTAATGTAAAAAAAAGAAGAAGAAAAAAAAAAAGACAAGTGTATCTAGATATGTATTACGTTCTTCCACATTCATCTTTAAAATTGAGTTCTATAAATTTAATATATAAAAATGATTTGTCAATGTCGTTATTTTTATTATTTATATAACATATATAAAAACTTTCAACTTGTTATAAATTTGGTATTTGTTTAATTATGACTTCAACATTTGTCTAAAATACACATCAAGACATTATAAAAATGAAAAAAAGATTTACACTTACCAAATTTGTTCATATAATTTTTTAAAAAATAAATATAAGGATACACGATAAATTTTAATTGCAATTTTTAAATAAATTATACAAAAAAAAGTACATAATTCTCCTTCATTATAATTTCGTGATAATTGTTGTAATTATCATTATCGTGTATGGTGATCATCAAGAAATCATCCAATAACAAAGTTCTTGTGCAATTTTAAATAAGACATTTGTTACATAAAAAATATGAAAGAAGAAAAAGTACACACAAACACATTTATAAAAAAATGTCACAAAAACAATGTAACTTCCTTTTCACCTCATAGTTTTTCATTGTGACTTTGTGAGCATGAATAAAAAGGTAGGGGAGGCAATAAAAAATAATAATAATAATAATTAAAAAATTACTTCAAATGTTTCGATCTTGTTTCTCTTCTCTATATCTATACGAAAAAAAAAAGAAGAAAATAATACACACAAGCACATTTCTGTGTGTATATATATATATATAATTAGATATGAAAAAATGGAAAGTAGAAAAAAATGATGTAATTTATTTTCCACCTCTTAACCTTTTATTGTGATTTCGCGAGCATAAACAAAAGAAGAGAATGATTTATTTACACAGAGGGATGTGAACAAATGAGTGGAAGAGAGAGAAAAATAATGAAATGATTAATTAAATGGAAAAGAAATTTGGAGGGTCGTGAACGTGGGTTGAGAATAGGGTTGACAAAAATTCCCGTGGGTCCCCGCCTCGATCGGGGTGGTGANAATGGGTTGGGGCGGGGAATGAGGTGAGACGGGGAATCCTTACTCGTTTAGCCAATAGAAAAATTCTCTCCCCCAACCTCTTTCTCTCTCAGTCCCGCCAAAACGAAGAATCATATCTTGTTAGGGGTTGGTCCTCTCGAAAAAATTGAACATGTCTAGTTCAAACATTTAGCAATAAAGAGAGCATAATTGACTTTTTTTTTATTAAAAAAAATGGTTATTAGGTTATGCACTTTTAAACATCTAAATTTGGTTTAAATTAATTTTTATCAAATTTAGTTGAATAATAACAATCTTCATTTAATAAACAATACAATGTTAATATAAAATTATAGAGGGAATGCTAATAAAAGCTCTCTCTTTTTTTTTCTCTTTTTAAATTATATTAAAAAAATATTTAAACTTTATTTTAAAAAAATTATCCATAAATTAAGATATTACCCTCCATTTTTCATAAACATTTTGAAACTTCCCTTAGAGTAGAAATGATTTAAAATATTAGAAGAAAAATCGATAAGGTTGTGACATGAAATGGCATAATAGTGACTTAAGATGCTTGCTTGTATTAAGTTTGAAAGAATGACATTTAGACACATCATCTTTTTTATTTCAAGAGGAGTTTTGAAACATTTATAAAAGGTCAAGAGTGATATTTTTAAACAAGTAGCAAAATTTATGGATATTTCTTTTATCATTTTTGTCCTTTTTTTTAAAAGAAAAATAATAACCACAACCTAACAATAGATACTAACTTTAGAATTCATCAAAAGTGATACTACATTTTGACATTTAAAAATATAAATACTAAAATGAAACTAGTTACAAAGAATATGGACCAAAAATGATATTTTAATTTTGTTATTATTATTTTTCCTTTGTTTTTTTTGGATGGATAAATTATAAAATTAGTCTACCGACTTTGCAAAATTACAAATTTAGTCTTTGCATTTTTAAAATATTTAAAATTTACTAAACTACTAAACATAAAATTGAAATTTAGATTTTCATTAGACATAAAATTTAAATTTATATATAATAGATCAAAGAATTTTTAAAATTTTCAACAATGACATTAGATTTGAAAGTCGTTATATTAAATAGACAAGAAATTTAATATTTATGGATATATTGATATTTCATCATTATTTGTTTCAACGTTGACCAAATTGAGTCATCCTTGATGGTTTTCAGATGAGACATTAATGAATCCTTATCTCAGACCTCAAAGTTAGAACGATTAGATAAATATGGAGTTTCAATTTTTCTTCTACCCAATAATTTTTCTAATTTAGAATCCTAGATGAATTATTTTTTAATTCACTATTTTCATATTTTTATATATATATTTCCATGTCTGATGACAACAAAGATAGTTTAGAAATATTTTCAAATTAAAAAAATAAACCAACTTATTTTTAAATATAGGAGTCTATCCTGATCTATACTTAAAAATAATTTTAATATTTTTACTATTTAAAACAACTAAACAATAACTTAATTCAATTTTATAAAACTTTCGATCGAAATATGGATAGAATATTGATATTTATAGGAATTTTAGAAAAAGTTCTAAAAATAATTAAATTAATAAATAAAATCTACACTTTTTAAATAAGTTAATAAATTATTTATATTATATTTTTTACTGTTTTTTTTAATGTCGCGATCGACTTTTAAAAATATCATGAAAATATTTATGTTTATTTGATATGAATCGCAAAAAGCTCAAAGTTATTATTTATTTATTCTTTAATGATTTAAATGAGTTTTGTTGTTTCCAATTTTAACTTTTTTTAAAAACATATTAAATAAGAATTTTTAGTCATTTTACTCATATCTATAACGTGTACACCTAGAAAGTTATCTAAAATCTATCCATTAGGTTGTACGGACAATATATTATTTGCAATTTTGAAAATGATATCTTTTTATTTATATAGATGACAGAGATTCATTATCATATTTTGCAATTCTTATCTAAGGTTGTATGACATTTAAATAAGATTGATCAACTTGCGAGTGTTCAAACTTTGAGTAAAGAGTTAGTTCTCCTTAGTAACTTTTTTCTATCCCTCTTCGAGATTGTGTTGAGTTGATTTAAAAGATTTTAGAATGTATTATTTAACCCCATATTGTAACCATTTTATTTTTTATTTTTATTTTTGAAAACTAGGCCTATAGAAAGTATTTTCATCTTCAAATTTTTTTCTTTGTTATCTATATTTTACCAATAATTTAAAAAATCAAACTAAAATCTAAAAAATTAAAAAAAAAAAGTAGTTTTTATTTTTGGAATTTAGTTGAGAACTAACTTAAGAAAGATGCAAATCATTGGTAAGAAATAAGAAGAAAATAGACTTATTTTTCAAATACTAAAAAAAAACGAAAGATTATCAAAGGTTATGATTCAAATTTCTACTATTTTCGTATAATTATCCAAATATGAAAATATAAAAATAAAAAATAACAATATGTGGACAGAATTTTTCAAAATAAATGTGTTTTATATGGATGATATTTTCTACAATTGTTATCTAATACAGGATGCTCGAGGAGAACCTTTTGAGAATTGCGTTACAAATTGACACCTCCAATTATGGAAAACAATATTTAATTAATTCTGACATTTCTTGTCTTCGTTCTAACTGTTGATACTGTGGAATCTGTGACACTCTCTTGGATTTTTCTTCCTCCCCTCAATAATCGAGCTCCGTTCTTAATTTGTATTTCAATTTCTACACCAAATTCCGTTTCAATTTTCATCCGCCATTGTTAATTTACTCCGCAAGAACTTCATCACTCTACCAATGGCTTCGCAAGATACTCATCACCATGACCACGATCATCATCACCACCACCACCACGACGGACATGACCATCACCACAGCCACGAGTAATTTCCATTCAATTTGTGCATTTACGTTTTGGTATCCGATTTCATTTTTCCGGCTTAGTGTTCATCATTTTTCACTTGTAACAGAAAACCTAAGGGGGATTCTTCCTTTGTTGGAGCAGATGGTAGGGTTTATCACAGTCATGATGGACTGGCGCCTCATTCCCATGAACCCATTTACTCTCCTGGCTTCTTCACCAGGAGAGCTCTCCCTCTTCTTACTAGAAATTTTAATGAAAGAGCTTTTACCGTTGGTATTGGTGGCCCCGTTGGTACTGGGTATGTCTATCTTCTGTTTCCTTTCATCTTTTGTGTTCATTTCCATTAAAAGAAAATGAAGAGGAGATTAGCTTTTGAGCTTCTAAGTGGATAGTGAACTACATAAATGTCTGTGTACCTAATAGGCATAGTGAACTACGTGAATGTCTGTGTCGATTTCTTTACTATTTACATTTTTTTACTTTGTTTGATGGTCGATTTAATAACATTTCCAATGTTGTTTTATTGTTGTTTAGGAAGACAGCTCTGATGCTGGCACTTTGTACCTTCTTACGTGATAAATACAGTCTAGCTGCAGTAAGTGTGATTTTGAATCGGGATTCTCAATATCACTTTCACTTTTCAGTTTCTGTGGTTTTGTAGAATGTTGGGTCTTTTATGCTTTGACTTTGTTTCTTTATGCTCACTTTAAAGTAAAGCAGTAGATTCATTCAGCTTCGAGTTCTTCTGTTATTTTGAAAGCCTGTTTCCCATCTAATTTGAGACTGATAAAATATCATTTCCTTTATGCTTTAGAATATATTAGCTGGATAACCTCCACTGCTTTGTACATGTATAGAAGGGATTTTATACAGTGATTACTATATGCTGGTATTCCTTTACTAGATATGGGAACAGATCGGTGCAAGTATTCTTTTTCATTTCGAACTTCAAGAAAGAGCTATTACTGACTAACTGCATGAGGAAAATCCATGAGAGTTATTTCAGCCTCAATTGATAATCATTTGGTTTTAGACTTTGTTCTCTCTCTTTACTTTTTTAATTAAGCTTATAAACACTACTTCCACCATAACTTTCTATATTTTGTTATCCGTTTTCTACTAATCTTTTCTACTAAAAAGAGTAGTCTTCAAAAATAAGTTTTTGTTTTAAGAATTTGACTAAGATTTTTCAAGTTTTCTTTAGCAAATGTGAAATCCATAATTAGAAAATTGAAAGAACACAAGCATAGATTTACATATTAAAAAAAAAAAAATCTCGTACCCAAATGGGGCCTCTGTGTTTTGTTCTTAGGAAAGAAAGAGTTAGCGTACTGATAAACTGGTACGCCTATGAAAGTGTCCTATTCTGTTAGGACTTGATGGTATTTGCCAGTCACATAATTTTTTAACCAATTTCGGCATTGTCACATGAGGGCTAAAATTCAAGTTCGATAATGCGTTTTTTTATTAAGTAGGCTAATTCAATTAACCAAGTTCTCTGCTATAGTAAATGTAAATAACTAATATTGTGGTAGAATGAAATGATTTTCTGCTAGAAACTTGAGAATGAAAAATCATCAAACACAAGATATTGATCTTTATTTTTTATTTGAAAAGAAAAGATATTTAGTTAGATTGATTGACATGATCACTGTTAGGTCACAAACGACATCTTCACAAAAGAGGATGGAGAATTTTTGGTGAAACATGGAGCACTACCAGAGGAAAGGATTAGAGCAGTGGAAACTGGTGGCTGCCCACATGCTGCTATTCGCGAAGACATCAGCATTAATCTTGGACCTCTCGAGGAGCTTTCGAATTTGTACAAAACAGACATACTTCTCTGTGAATCTGGTGGAGGTAATTTGGAAATCCCCAATTTTGAAGTTTGAATAACATGTGTGTTAGATTATTTTAGCCTCTCTTTCAATGATGTCAATTGTCAATCCATGCAAAACTGGACCCATCTTAGCATTCCCTTCTCATTAATAGACTTGCATTAACATTATAAAAACCAGTTGTGGGTTCAAACGGTATGTTGAATATTTAGAGTTTGTAGTCTTCAATACAAGATTTATCTGTTTTCTTGTGCAGATAACTTGGCTGCCAATTTCAGCAGGGAACTTGCTGACTATATCATCTATATCATAGATGTGTCTGGTGGGGATAAAATTCCTCGAAAAGGTGGCCCCGGAATCACTCAGGCTGATCTCCTTGTATGTGATTTTCTGATCCTATGGGTTGCCAAAAAATTTATGATCACTCATCTCAGGAAGTAGGCATCTTTTTACGAATGGTTGTATTTTGATAACAGGTTATAAACAAAACTGACCTTGCACCAGCAGTTGGAGCTGATCTAGCAGTTATGGAGCGTGACGCACTGAAAATGCGAGATGGGGGACCATTTGTATTTGCTCAGGTCAGCTCTTACCCCTCTGTTTGATATCTTCTAGTGTATTAGGTTCCATCTCAAAATTAACTAACATTGAGAGGAGTAGTCCATGTATCTTATAAAAATCGTGAATTCTTTTCATCTTTTCCCGTGTGGGATCCTCTAACATTGCATGTTCGAGAATCATGTAGTTGATTGTGCTGTCCTCTACTTTATGAGTAACCAAAACATCAACTCAGTTAATGTCTTTGAGTCTTGAATGAGAACGAAGAACGAAGAACGAAGAACAAAAAACTCCCTTGTCCATTTTAATGATACATGCCCGACCGATGTTCGTGCAGGTTAAACATGGAGTAGGCGTTGAGGAAATCGTTAACCACATTATACAGGCATGGGAATTAGCAACAGGGAAGAAACGCCATTGAAATTTCTCAGCCGGAAAATGGCAGGGTCTGGTTGAAGTTTAACCGCAATAGGAGCCGTTGCACTTAGTTTTTCTGCCTTTCACGTAAGAATTAAATGCTGTCAAGCTTGTTTTAACAAACGAGGCTTCTTCCTTTGTGGGAAAGCTCTAACTTTTAGCTTTTAGACAGGAATTATGTCTTTCCAAGTTCGTACTTCCATGAGAATTTACCAATGCTCGAAGTTTTTATGCCTTGTGTGATTAGCTCGACCCTTCAAAGGATCTCTGTTAACTATTTTAGTAACCATTTCATTTTTTATTTTTGGTTTTTGGAAATTAAGTCTATTTTCTCCTATTTTTTATAATGATTTGCATCTTTCTTGAATATAATGGTAGAATTTTTAACCAAATTTCATAAACAAAAGCAAGTTTTAAAAAGTTACATTTTTTAGTTTTTAAAATTTGGCTTGGTTTTTAAACTAGGGGTAAAAAGTGGATAATAATAGAAGAAATTTAGATATGGAAGTTGTGTCTATAATCTTAATTTTCAAAAACAAAAAATCAAAAACTAAATTATTATCAAATAGAGCTTTAGTTTTTTGTTTTTGAAAATTAAGCTTATAAATACTACTTTCATTTATAAGTTTATATGTTTATCATCCATTTTTTTACTTACATTTTCAAAATCAAACCAAGTTTTGGTTTTAAAAAATTCTCTTTTGGTTTTCAGAAGAAGAAAAAATCATATAAATTTCAAAAATAGAACTAAAATCAAATTTACCAATTTTTGATTTCAATGAGATTTTGATAGATCAATCATAATCAGCCACAATCACAAACGTAATTAAATTACTTTTGATCATGTTTATTTAGAATTAAGAATCTGTCACATTTATTGTTTGACAGATTCGTGTTTTCCATACAACAGTAACAATACGGATGATTGCAACAATATTAGCTAGTGAATCTCAATTTTGAAATGCAATCGGATTGATCATCATTTGCGTCTCAATCAATTAGATTGCATTGTAAGATTGATCACATTTTACGTCTCAATTAAATTGCATTCTTAGATTATAAACTTAGAAGTGGATCCATATTTTGAGAAGAGAAAAAAAAAAAAAGTAAATACGGGACCTTTGTTTCGTTACTGGGGTGGGTCTATTGTTTTTCTTCTTTTTTTTTTTTTTTTTTTTTAAATTTTCAAGTGTCGCCGTTAAGGGAGATTGTTATTCTTTGTAGGTATGTTTCTGGGTTAATTACAAGAACAAACCATTGGAGTCTATATTTTCAAAAATATCAAAAAAAAAAAATTAAATTAAATTAAAATATCAGCTTTGTGAGTGGCTAAGCCACAACCTATCAGGGGTGTTCAAAAATCTCGATGACCCCAAAAAATGATCTACCCAACCCAATCCATGCGGTTTGGATTGAGTTCAAATAAATTAAAAATTTATGGGTTGGATTGGTTCATGGGTTCACCTAATATAACTCAAATCAATCCGAAACAACCCGCATTTATTATTAACTTTAAAAAAATATATTTTTTATTACTTATAACACAATTATTTATACATATATTGATTTTAATTTTATTTAATTTCAATATTTTTTTGAATAATTTATTCATCAACAACTCTTAAAAGTAGTTTTTTTGCACTTAAAAAGAAATTTTTCACTATATAAATTGAAATTGAGTTGTTAATCTTAATTCAATATATAAAAATAATTAAATTAGATTTTTACATATATATATATACATTTTGCTTCTTTTTAGAACAAAATTTTAAATAAATGACTCAATTAGCCCGAACCAACCCAACCTATGGTTGGTTTGGGTTTGGTTCATTTTTTAATAAAGGTTATTTGGGTTGAAAAAATTTACCATCCGAAAAATTGAGTTGGGTCTAGAAAATCTTTCAACCTAACCCATGAACACCCCTGCAACCTATCTTTCAAATATTATTCTTCCCATTGCTGCATTTTTAATTAAAATTCAAAAATTGGAAAAATGAAAAAAAATAAAAATAAAAAGATTATATTTTCCACTACCATTGATATTTCCTCTTAACGTTATTTTATCTTCCCTTATATCTATTAATATAAAGAGATTTCCTAAGTTGTTTTTTATAATAATTAAATGACAGACAACTACAAGGGTTTAGGAACTCTAATCGACTGCAATTCCATTGAACGTGACTGTGTCTTCAATTAGTTACGATGGCAACTGTGTTATTTCTCTTCAACGTAATATAAGGGACAACGTTGGATTTCCTTTCATATTCAAAGCTTGAGTATTTTCTCCGACGAAATCTAAGGAATGATGATTACAACAACAGCTTAAGGACTACTGTCTTCTCTTACGACTATTGTGCTATCTTCTCTTATGTCTTAAGGGGAGGCAATGCCAGAAATTGAGTGTGAGGGAGACAAAAGAAGAGAGAGGGAATAATGAAATCAAGGTTTTTAATTTTAATTTTTCTTTATTTGTTTTCAACTTTCCTTTAATTTATGAGAGCTAGTATATATTCTTGTGGGTTCCATCCCACTTGTTGCACAAGCAAGCAAGACTTTATTTTAAACTTGTGTTTTGTGAACCAATTGGAACTAATTTTTTGGGTTGGCCCATCTTAAAAGTCCTAGGTTTTCTTTATGTGATATGAGGATGACCTAAGGGAAAAGAGAGTGAAAAAAAAGGAGTGAGACAACAGTTCGGTTTTTCAACGGTTATTTCCACAAAATTGTTGATTGCTGGAGTTTGAACCATTAGATCGTGCTGAAACTTGGTCTACCTATTTGGGACACCCGTTTTGAACGGTTGGATCGTTGTTTAGAGCTCTGATTTTTCTGTAATTGCTGTCGAACAAAACCTATAAAACTAGATGATTTTCATTCTTTTTATCTCTCAATTGTTCATCTTTTATGTATGAAAGTATTGGTGGGTAGTGAACCTTTGTATGAATTATTTGGGTTCTTTTTCCCTCAATTTTTTCAGAAGTTGACAATAGTTGACTCCTCACAAGTCCCGTGGTTTTTACTCTTCACATCTAAGAGGTTTTTCACGTATAATTCGTGTGTGCTCTTTGTTGTCTTCTAGAATTTTGTGGTTTATTGTTGTTCATTGTTAGGTTGATTACTTGGTGATTAATTGATGATTTATTTTTGGTATTTTGAAAAATAATTATTTGGTTGATTATTTTGGAGGAGATCCTAGTAGGTTGTTGTATTATTATTTGGGTTCTATCAGTTGGTATAGAGTGGGTTTTAACTTAATCATTGTTATGGAGTCTATTAGTGATACTGGAGGTAGTTCAATGATAAAATTGACATCAACTAATTATTCCATCTGGAGACCGATGATGAAGGATTTGTTATATTGCAAAGATTATTTGATCCAATTGAAACAACCACAAAAGTAGATGACACAATTTATAAACCTGCAAAACCAAAGAAAATGGAAGAAAAAGATTGGGGAAAGTTAAAGAGAAAAACTTTGGCGACTATTAGGCAGTGGATTGATATTAGTATTTTCAACCATGTGTCTAAGGAGTCCGACCCATATGAGTTGTGGAAGAAATTAGAAGGCCTTTATGAAAGGAAGGCTACACATAACAAAACTTCTATAATCAAGCAACTTGTTAATTTGAAATTGAAGGGTGGGAACTCTGTTTCTAAGCATTTGAATGACCTTCAGGATATTATTGATAAGTTGACTACTATGAAGATTGATTTTGATGATGAATTGTAGGCTTTGTTCTTGTTGAGTTCTTTGTCGGACAATTGGGAAACCTTGGTTCTGACTATTAGTAACTCTGCTCCTGAAGGTGTTTTGTCTTGGATATTATCAAACAAAGCATGTTCAATAAAGAGATAAGAAGAAAGCAGATGGGAGTTGATAATTTACATGCTCTTGTTGTTGAGAATCGTGGAAGAAACAAGAGTAAGGGACCTAAAGACCATGGTAACTCAAAAGGGAGGTCCAAGTCTAGAGACAAAGAGACTAGGACATGTCACTACTGTAACAAGTCTGTCCATATAAAAAAAAAAATCTATCGTTGGAAGAAATAACAAAGTAAGAAGCAAGACTCACAAAATGAGGAAGATGATAAAAATATTACAGCAATTATTTCTCAGAGTGATAATGTTATCACCTTGATTTGTGCAATCAGTGAGTGTCATCATGTAGAGAGTTCAAACACAAAGTAGGTGGTAGACTCAAGTGCTTTATATCTTAATGTTCCCAAAAGAGAGTATTTCATGAACTATCTATTGGGATTGATATCCTAAATCTACTATATCTCATGGTTTGTAGTTTTGATAACACAAATTATATATATAATAAAATCATAGATATTTTATTTGACATTTAGACAGCATTAATTCAATTCGATAAGTTAAGATCCAAGGTTATATGATGTCATTTGAACAGTATGTAGTTGACATACAAGTGGTTCATATTCAAGTAATAATCTAAAAAGTTTGTAGTAAATGGATGAAGGTTGGGTGTCTTATCCTGGTAACAATGCAGATACGACTCACTTTATAATTGTTACATGAGATGTAAGTGTTACAAACAATATGAACCGTGTAAAGACATGTGAGTGGGCATATCTTGTTTAAAGGAGTTTATACATAGGTTGGACTACGAAATAATTAGTTTCTCTTTATAACATCATTACTTGAAGAAATTATTATTTCACTAGGATGATCATAGAAGACTTGACCTTAATCCTGTGTGAGTTGTGAACTCCTATTTATAATGACAATCCTTTGATCTGTATGAGTGGGAGAGGTCATGATAGTTGACTCAATAAACCTACGATTTTGGGGATTTGTCTGATTAGGGAGCTGGGAACATAGTTACATATGATGGAATTCACTCCTTCTCATTCCTTGGGAAAGTAGATAAATTGCTCCCTTAATAGCTGGTTTCGGATATTGAACAATAAGGCTTCAGCCTCTCACTGGCCCGAGAGGTGTTAGCCTATAGTTGGACTATAAATTGTTTGTTCATTAGAGGAATCAGTGGTACTTAAGGAGTTAGATGTAACTGCAGGAGTGAAACGACATTTTGACCCAGTTGTAGTTATAAGCATTTGTGAAGGGACATCGCTCTATTGATTGGTTATATCCATGGATACAAAAATATATCTACAGTGCGAAGAGTGTTGAAACATACCAGTACGCAATGGAAGCGACAAGGATTCATAAGCACTCTAATTCATTAATTTTGGCAGAAACTAAAGCATGTTATAGCAGAAATAAATGGGTTTCAAGACATACCTTTGCAGAACTTCTTCGAAAGCTTGAATTCAGCTGCAAATCTTATCCGAATCTTATTGTAGACTACCCCAAGATCTTTTCTAATATTCTCTTGGTGCTCTAGATTGAGTTGTGAGACTCAAAATAAGCTAGAATCAAGGAAATTTGGAGACAAACTCACAACAGCAACCCAGTGAAGAACTCTTTCTTCTCACGAATTTTTAAGCAAAATTCTATCAGTTGCATTGCCTCAAAATCACTCCAATCTCTTCAATATATTGCAAACGATCATGCAAAGAGAATAGTTGCATAAGATGCACCTCATACTTGGAGGAAATGAAGACTTAAGAAATGGGTTAAGTATGAGCACCTTGAAGAAGACAATGGAGAAATCCAATTTTCCATTATGTATTTTTCTCCTTTTTCAATTTTGATAAATTGATTTCACAAATCAATTCATTTAATAAAATTGAAAATATTATTAATTTTACAAAATTAATTTNATAAAATTAATAAATAATTATTTAAACAATTTAAATAATTCTAATTAATTTAATATCAAATATTAAATTAATTTTACACAATTCCATCTTCAAATATTTAAATCATATTTAAATATTATTTCTCCAATTCCATTTAACTCTAATTTGAACATTTCAGATTAACTTATCATGCTACTCTAGAGCTAGTCCATTTACGAGCTAGTAGGGGGACCTCGCAAACTTACAGATCATGAGCTCCAACAATCCGAGATTAATTGGCTAAACTCATTAGACCGAATTAACCCCATTCGTTAACTAATGGGTCACTCCACTAAAACTCATAGTTGAACTTCCCTCACTGTAGATATATTATTGTCCACTCGATATAACCATGATTAGTAAGTTAACCCTTCACAGGTTGTTCGTAATAACGACTGGGTTGAATCTCTGTTTTACCACCGAAATTATCTCTTGTTTCTCAAGTCCCACTGATCCCCTAATGAACAATTGATTTGTGATCTAATCAACAAATCATTATCCCTCTTGGGCCAATGAAAGGGTGAGATCTCTTGTTCAAGATCCAGAATCTGCACTTAAAGAAAACAATCTCTCTACTAACCCTAATCGAGTAGGAATGAATTCTATCTTGCACCCTATGTCCCCAGTTATTCATCCGATATCCCCAAAATGGGAGGCTTATTAAGCAGAGATGTTGGTATACTCTCACCGTTTGCAAATCAAAGGATAATCCCAAACAAACAGGAGTTCATAGTTAGCTCAGGATTAAGGTCAAGTTACCTACGTCATCGCTTTGAAATAGTCAGTCTTAAACAGTAAACAGCGTTATAAAGTAAGAGTGACTAGTTTCATGGTCCGATCTTGCACAAAATTCATTTGCACAGGACACCCTCATTCCTCATGTCATAACATGTACGAATTAGGATCACTTCGTTTGTAGCACTTTACAACTCTTTGTAACAACTACAGAGTAGGTCGCATCTAATAGTGTTACTAGAATAAGGCACCAACCTTATTCATATACTATAGATCATTTTTTACTATTTACTCGAACTTGATCCACTTTTATGTCTTCACATAAAGTTCAAGTACTCAAGTAATAGTCAAGGGACTTTAGGTTTATTAGATTTCTAAAAAAATAATATGTTCAATAACAACTTATTAAATTTTCGGTATAAGTTCTATTGTTTACAAACCATGAGTTTTAGGACATAAAACCCAACAAAGAGTGCACAGCTATCGGTCTTTAGTGGAATGGTTGATAGTTAATGAATATTGATTAATTGAATTAAAGAAGTTGAATCAATTAATTTCATATCATTGAAGCTTCTAATTTGTAGGTTCATAATGTCTCATTGTTAGCTCACTATATGATAAGTAATGAGGAATGATTTAAATTGTTCAAATCGAATGAGAGAATTTTATATTAATGAGATTAATATATAATGGTTAATTATAGATATGATCTATAATCTAAATTATGTAAGGGATATATATTTGAATGAATTGGATTCAAAAGAGATGTACACATATAAATATGTGATATTTATATGTTAATTAACTTCATATTAAATATGATTTAATATAGTTATTTCATTGATTAATTAATGGTTAGTTAATTGATTAAGAAATAATGGAGATTGGAGGTTAGTATTAATATATGATATTTATGATAATTAAATAAATGTATATTAAATAGGATTTAATATATGACTATTTAATTATTGTGTTAATTAACTAAATAAGAGTTATGTAATTAATTAGTACTAAGAGTATAAAGGAAAATTCCTGGAGAATGAGTTAACTTTTCTCCATATAAATATATCTTTATAGCCCATTTAGGGCAAGGAGTTTTATCACATAAAATCTAGCCTCCAAGCCTCTACCTTCTCTCTAACTTCTCTCTAGAAATTCTCTACTCTTTCCCTCCTCAAAAGTTCTTGGAGACCACTCTTTCAATTTCTTTGGAATCCTAGAGAATAGCAAGGTAACTTTGTTGGTGGTGTCTTTTTTCTTGGAGACGTTCAAGATTGTCAATAAAGTTGGAAGAGGAAAGCTAGAGGAATCAACAAAGGTAAGTTTTGATTTCTTCTCTTCTTCCTCTTTTCTAGCATGCTTATAATTTTGTTTGAATGTTTATCCTAAAAATACATGTTTTATTTATTGTTTTTGTTTCCATAAAAATTGAATATCAAAATGCAAGGCGTTCACATGCTTCCACGGGAATTCGATTCCTTCAATTGGTATCAGAGCTAATGGTTTCTTGCATTTTGGTTTTCTGTTTTTTGAAACAAAAATTAGTTCATGAGGTGGGTTATTTCTCTGCATTTTTCTTGAAAATGTATAATGTTTGCTTGATAGATAATATCATTTATTGGCACCATAGATTATAAAATTTTATGTTGATTTGATCAATATAAGGGCCTATTGTTTGAGCATTTTATTTTTGCAATCGAGTCTGTATTTTTTGGGTCATTCAGGGTCAAAAACAAAATCGTCCGGAGCCCTGATATCTTGGCATGTAGTGGTGGCTTGCGACGAGATGTCATGCGATGATGGGTTGTAGGGGGACACATTCCATGCAATGGGGTGATGGCCTTGCAAAGTAGAGGAACTTGAAGATAAGGGCGTCAACGTATACCATGTGTCAACACTTAGAAGGCTGAATGCAAATCCATGCGGTAGGTGGGATACCCATGCAGTGAGTCGATGCCCATGCGGTGAAGGGACTTAGGTGCGGTGGATGTAATACTCACGGTCGCATGCAGAGGGACGATGCCCATGCAATGAACTTCATTGTCCAACGCATGCGGTACTCGAAACCCATGCATTGAGTGAGGCACCATGCGTCGAGCACTTCGTTTGCCATGCATGGAGTTTAGTGGAAATCCCTTGTTCGTCACAGTTTGTGCATTATGAAAGGTACTTGGCAGATAGCTGATCACAAGAGTCTCTTCGACGCAAAGATGACAATTTTCCTTTGCAATTTTAATTTGGTTAAAATTAGGGTACCAATATTTGGTCTATTATAGCTTTTATATAGTTTTATATGCATATGATGTATTATTTAACTGTATGATTTATATGTTCCATAATGTATGTCATATAGTTTTAAAATCTCACCTTAGGATAAACATGATCATACATCGTATAAAAGTTATATGATTACATGATTAATATAAGCATGCTCATGCATTATAATATAATTGTTATATTATTTGAATGCATGTTTTGAGTACATATTCATGCATCATAAATGTTATAATGTATGATGTAGAGAAATGAATATGTATGTTTATTTTTTATGTATGATAATTATAAGCGTTATAATTAGATGAAAAATGAACTTTACATTGAGCATGACATTACTTAGATTAATATAAACATTATACTTAATCAAAGTCATCATAATGTAAATGAAAAAGGATTTTGACAAATTCATGTTTTATAAAGGTTATAAAATCAATGAAATTGGAACTAAAATCTATAATCAAGAATTACATGCAAATATAGGTCAAAAAATAATTTTAAATGGTTTAAAATTGATTCACCTAGACTTATGTTAAGAGCATTTCTAAGGAGATTAGAAATAGGTTAATTTTTTAATTCGTTTTAATAGGATTAAAATGAACTTGGTTAAAAGATTAAATTTATAAAATAATTGCCCATAAAGGATCTTTGTCTAAGGAACGCTCTGTCTAGGCTGAGGTTCTTAAACTGACAAAATGGAACACCTCTATCTGGGAACGGACCTGGAAGGTGAATTGGGCAAATATTTTATGAGCATGCAATAAGTGATTAATTTTATTAAAAGAGTTTAATGAATAAGATCACATATTGTTAAACTATTCAATATAAGCTTTAGAGCAAGTTTAACAAGGACTTAGTTAAAATAATTTAGCCTTAAATTTTCTATGTTAATAAACCCAAAAGGTAGAACACTTACTGGGAGGAAAAAGATAAATATTATATGTCGTTTTTCCACCCACGTTTTCCTAAAGAGCTCATAGGGTGAGATTCATGCTCGGCCTCGTAGTGCCTTGGGTGCAACCTCCCTTAGGAAAGTATTTGCATGGGTCAATGTCAAGGTGAATGGAGAAAGTGTTTATAGTAAGTGGGAGAAGAACGTGTGAAAACATATCCTATGGTCTTCTTCGTTAGTTTGTAATGTTTCTTTCATACTCGGCCTCGTGGTGTCTTGGGCGCACCCTCCCTTAGGAAGGTATTTGCATGGGGAAAGGACATTACAAACTCCAGAGATGGATAAGACCGCTATAACGAATTATACCAATTATATTCTTTCTTGAGGCAGACTGGTTGGAGTAGGGTTATAAGGTTGAAAATGAAGGGTTACACTTACGATAAAGCATTAAGATGGTTAATGATTTATTGACCAAATGAATGGTAATTAAATATTATATGAATAAAGAGTTATTTTGGGATAATATTCAATTGAGAGTGTCTCACTTGGTGATAAAGAATACATGTACACTCTGAGATGGCATTTATTTCAAATCACTGAATGTATCATTGTAAAATTCAATGATATTGGGTCCATTAATTTTTGTTGAACTGATGGGATTAAAATGAAAAATGAATTTTTCTACAAGTATCTAACATAAGTAATTTTTTTTTTGTATCAGTATGTCTAGCTCAATCGTTACTTTGTTTACCGCCGAAAAATTAACGGGAGACAATTATACAACTTAAAAAATACGATGAATACGATTTTGGTAGTGGATGACTTCAAATTCATTCTCATGGAGGAATGTCCTCTAGTCCCTGGGCACAACGCATCACGAAGTGTTTATGATGATGCTTATGAGAGGTGGACCAAGGCTAATGATAAGACAAAGATTTATATTTTGGTAGGTTTATCTGAAGTCCTGGCCAAAAAGCATGAAACTATGATCACTGCAAGCCAGATCATGGAATCATTGTGTGACATGTTTGAAAAACCTTCCTCACAAGCCATGCATGATGCTCTTAAGTTCATCTTCAATGCGTGGATGGTTGAAAGATCGTCGGTTAGGAAACATGTCCTTAACATGATGAACCATTTCAATATCGCTGAGATAAATGGAAGTCTCATAAATGAGCCAAGTTAGATGAGCTTTATCATGCAATTGCTGTCGGACAGCTTTCTACAATTCCATAGCAATTGTGTTATGAAAAAAATTGACTACAACTTCACCACCCTCCTTAACGAGCTACAGATTTTTTAGTCTTTAATGAAAGCCAAAAGAAATCAGGGGGAGGCAAATGTTGCCTTCTTCAATAAGAAAAAGTTCATCAAAGGTTCGACCTCTGGAACAAAATTTGTGTCTCCCTCCTCATCTGGTGTGAACAAGTGGAAAAAGAAGAATGGTGGAAAGGGGAGGCACCACTGTTACTACTGCCCAAAAGGGCAAAAAGGTCAAAGTTGCAAAAGAAACTTGTTTTCATTGCAACCAAGATGGGCATTGGAAAAGAAATTGCCCAAAATATTTGATCAAGAAAAAGAAGGAAAAAGAAGGTAAATATGATTTATTGGTTTTGAAAACGTATTTGGTAGAAAATGATAACCATACCTGGATACTTGATTCAAGAGCCACTAACCATGTTTATACTTCTTTGTAGGAAAATAGTTCCTAGAAATAGATGGCAGCGGAAGAGATGACTCTACGGGTTGGAACGGGAGAGGTTTTCTCGATGATTGTAGTTGGGAGTTTGAAGTTGTTTTTTGAATCAAAGATTATGTTGATAGACAATGTTTACTATATTCCTAATTTTAAAAGGAAGTTGATTTCAGTTTCATATTTGTTAGAACACTCTTTTAATATATCTTTTATTCGAGATAAAGCGTTTGTCTCGAAAAATGGTATTGATATTTGTTCTGCAATAAATGAAAGCAACTCATATGTACTAAAGCCATTAGTATCTAAAATGCTCCACAACATTGAAATGTTCAACTCTGCAACTACTAAAACTAAGAACGTTTTCTCCTAAAGATAATGCTCATATTTGGCATCTAAGACTAGGTCACATTAATTTCAATAGGATTGAGAGGTTGGTTAAGAATGGACTTCGAAGCAAGTTAGAAGAAAATTATTTACTTGTATGTGAATCTTGTCTAGAAGAAATAATAACAAAACGACATTTTACTGGAAAAGGTTATAGAGCCAAAGAACCTTTGGAGCTTATACATTCAGACCTTTGTGGTTCGATTAGTGTAAAAGCTAGATGAGGGTTTGAATATTTTGTCACTTTTACGGAAAATTATTCAAGATATGTGCATGTTTATCTAATGCAACATAAGTCTGACACACTTGAAAAGTTCAAGGAGTATAAGGCTAAAGTTGAAAATTTGTTAGGTAAAAAGATTAAAACATTTCAATTAGATCGAGGTGGAGAGTACATGGATATTGAATTCTAGAACTACATGATAAATATGGAATCATATCTCAACTCTCAGCACCTGGTATATCTCAATAAAATGGTGAATCAGAAAGGAGAAATAGAATCTCATTGGACATGGTTCGCTTTATGATGAGTTATGCTTCTCTACCTATCTCGTTCTGGGGTTATGCAGTGGAGAATACAACTTACCTTTTATACCAGGTTCCATCAAAGTGTGTTAGTGGAACGCCTTTTGAATGATGGAGAGATCGTAAAAGTAGCTTACGACATCTTAAGATTTGGAGATGTCCAACACATGTGCTTGTGGCAAATCCAAAGAAATTGGAACCTATTGGAGTTAATGTCCTAAATCGAGTGTGTCTTGTAGTTTTTAAAGTCAAATTATATATCTAATAAACTAAGAGGTATTTTATTAATGTTTAGGTTGCATTAAATTAATCCAATAAATTTAAGGTTATTTTATGAAATTTAAATATGTATGTGGAGACATATAGGTGGATCACATTTAAGTTATAACCTAGACGATATGTAGTAGATGGATAAGGTTGGCTACCTTATCCTGGTGACACTACAAATATAACCTATTTTGTAGATGTTACAATTTTTTTAAAGTGCTACAAATGATCTGATCCTAATCGTTCATGTGGAGACATGCGAGCGGGTGTATTATATACAAAGAGTTTGTATAAGACCAGACCGGGAAATGAATAGTCTCTCTACTATAAAAGACTTACATTTCACTAGGATGATCATAGGTGACTTGACCTTAATCTTGAGTGAGTTGTGAATGGCCTATAAGGGCAATCCTTTGATTTGTATGGGTGAGAGTAGCTTTGTTAGCCAACCCAACAAGCCTACCTTCTTTGAGACTTATTCAAGTAGGGAGCTGAGAACACAACTACACAAGATGAAATTCACTCCTTTCCAACCTCAGGGAAAGTAGATAAATTATTCCCTTAATAGTTGATTCGGGGTCTTGAACATTAAGGCCTCAACCTCCCACTGGCCCGAGAGGTGTTAGTTTATAATTGGACTATAAATTGTTTGTTCATTAGAGGAATTAGTGGTACTTAAGGAGTTAAATGTAACTACAGGGAAAAAATGGTATTTTGACCCAGTTATAGTTATGAACAATTTATGAAGAGTTTCATTGTTGATTGGTTATATCCGTGGATACAGAAATAGATCTACAGTACGAAGAGTGCAACTATTGGTCTTTAGTAGAGTGACCGGTGGTTAATGAAAATTGTATTAATTTAATTAAAGAGTTTAATTAATTAATCTTGTATCATTAGAGCTTATAATCTGTAGGTTCATAAGGTTCTCTTGTTAGCTCACTAAATGATATATAAGAGGAATGGTTTGAATTGTTCAAATCAATTGCAAATTGATGAGATTAATATAATATGGTTAATTATATATGTGATCTATAATTAAGGGAGAAAAATATTTGAATAAGATTCAAATATTAAAGAGATGTATACATATAAATATGTGATAATTATATGTTGATTAATTCTATAATAAATATGATTTAATATAGTCGTTTGATTGATTAATTAATGGTTAATTAATCAATTAATTAATTTTTTAGAAGTAAAGATAAATAAATATGTGATGTTTATTTATTTATTTATTATATTAAATTGAATTTAATATTATATGATTATTTAATTATTGGACTAATTAATTAAATTATGGTTAATTAATTAATTAATTAATTTTTTAGAAGTATAGATAAATAAACATGTGATGTTTATTTATTTATTAATTAATTGTATATATTGAATTTNTAATATATATGGTTATTTAATTATTAGACTAATGAATTAAATAAAAATTATTTAATTAAATTAGAACTAAGTAGAAATAGGAAAGACTAAGAGAGGAGATCACCCCTCCTCTTTATAAATAGGTCTTCATGGCCCATGTTTGTGACACGGTTGAATTGAGAATTCTGAATTCTAGTCTCCTACTACTTCTCTCAAAATCTCACTTCTTTTCTCTACTACTTCTTCTTCCTCTTCCTTTTCCTTCTTTTCTTCTCTTAAATGTATGCTAATCTTGATTGTTTATCCATTATGTTGTTATTTTTATATCGTATTTTGTTTATGTAAAATTGAAAACAAAATTGTAAGGTGATCACACGCTTTCGTTTGGGATTTGATCCCTTCAATTGATACAGAGCCCAATTTATGCAATTTTGATTTTTGGTTTTTTAAAAATAAAATCAGAATATAATGGTGGGTTGTTTTTAAAATATATGCATGAGATGTATGTGATTTTAATTATGTTTTGCAGGTTGACTATTTAAGCTTTTGGCATTTAGATTTACAGTTTTAATTGATGAGATCAATGTAAGATCTAGTATTTATGGGGTTTTTTTTTAATGTAAATGAGTATGTAAGATCGTGTTTTTCATGGCAAAACGGTTGTAAAAAGAACTTGAAAAAATAAAGGCAAACAAGAAAAAATAGAGAGAAATAATGCAGTGCAGTTCGGTTTTTCAAGTATGGCTTTTACAAATTTGTTAATAACTGGTTTCTAACCGTTGGATCGTGCTAAAATTTGGATAATATGTTCAGGATATCCAAGGTCTCATTTTTAACGGTTAGATCGTTGTTTTGAGCTTTAGTTTAACCTCCGTTTTCGCTGAACAGAAACATATTTTTGTGTCTTTTCCATTTTCTTTTAGGATATTATAAATTCTAGAGTTTTAGATTTTATTCGATTTCCTAGGAATGCCAATAGCTGGTCAACTTTTTTATTTTGTTAATTTAATTATGCATGAGATATATGACTTAAATTATTTTTTAATGGTGCATAAAGTATGTCATTTAGATTCAAAATCCCACTTTAGGATAAACATGTTCATGCTCATGTCAAAATGTAAGTGTTATATTTTTTGAATGCATGATTAAACTAGCATGCTCATGCATCTTAATATAAGTGTTATATTATTTTAGATGTATGGTACATTAAGCATGTTCATGCATCATATTACGTAATAATTACTATAATATATGATGACATGATGGATATGTGTGCTTAATAATTGTTAGATATAAGTGTTTTATTTTCCAATTAAAATAAATTTTGCATTGAGCATGATATTACTTAGATAAATATAAATGTTATATTTAATCCATGTCTTTGAATGCAATTATAGATTTTATTTTTCATTATTTTGTAATGGTTATAAGTATAATGAAATTAGAATTAAAATCTATAATAGAGTTGCATGCAAACATTGGTCCAATTTAATTTTAAATGGTTTAAAATTAATTCACCTAGACTTATGTTAAACACGTTTCTAATGAGATTATAAATAGGTTAATTTTTTAATTCATTTTAATAGGATTAAAATAAATTTCAATTAGAGTTAAATTTATAAAATAATTGTCCATAAAGGACATTTGTCTAAGGAAAGTTTTGTCTAGGCTGAGGTATTTAAGCTGAAGGAAACGAAATACCTCTACCTGGGAACCGACCTGGAAGGTGAATTGGGCAAATATTTTATAAGCATGCAATAAGTGATTGACTTCGTTAAAAAGTTTAACAAATGAAGTCACATATTATTGAAATAGTCAATATAAGTGTTATATTGAGCAAATTAACAAAGACTTAGTTAAAATTAGTTAGCCAGTTTTTACTAAGTTAATAAACCCATTTTTGTAAAATACTCAGTGGGAGGAAAAAGATATATACGATATGTCAATTTTTTCCACTCACGTTTTCCCTAAAAGTTCACACCGTCAGACTCATACTTTGTCTTGAGGTGACCTGGGAGCGTCCCCCTTCGGATGGTGTTTGCATTGGGTCGATATCAAAGTGAATAGAAAGAGTTTTTATAGTAAGTTAGAGAAGGATATGTGTCAATATGTCCTACAGTCTCCTTCACTGGTTTACATCGTGAGACCTTCTTGCACGGCCTCGAGGTGCCCTAGGAACGTCCCCCTTCGGATGGTTTGTGTATTAGGTCAATATCAGGGGCAAATTTCAGAAATGGTTTATGGATAGGATCACTTTAGTTTTTGTCCCAATCGTTTTTTTTCTTATGTTGGCTCATTGGGATAGAAGTCTATGGTCTAAAACGAATGGTCACATTTACAAGAAATTGTTAAGCAAGTAATGATTTCTAGACCAAATCAAGGGTGACTAATCGTTATAGGAATATGAGTTATTCTAGTGTAACGATTGGTTTAGAAGTGTCTCAATTCAGGAAAATGGTGACTAACTACCTTCAGTGGCTTTTGTCCTAAATCACTGAAGCATCGTTGCAAAATGGAATAATGTTGAGTTCATTATTAGTTTTTGCTAAATTGATTGGATTAAAATGAATTTTTGCATAAGTGTCTAAAATAAGTAATTTGTTTTGTATTAGCAAAAATGACTAGCACTTAAATGAACCTTCTTAATGCTGAAATATTGACTGAATTCAATTACACAACTTAGAAAGAATCGATTAAAACTATGTTCGTGGTTAATGACCTTAACTTCATCTTGACTGAGGAATGTCCTCTAGCTCCAACCTTTGATGCAACACAAAATGTTCGTGATGGATAAAAAAGGTGGACGAAGACCAATCTTGAGGCTCAAGTTCAAATTTTGGCAAGCATACCTGATGCCTTAGCCATAAGATTTAAGAGCATGGTCACTGCACTTCAGATCATGAAATCAATGCAAGAGTTTTTTTGAGTGAGTGTCCTCACAATTCAAGCAGGATGGGGTTAATATAGATGAAATCAGTAATGTTAGCTCTCTATTTGAACTCTGGTTTGTATTAAATGTCAAGGGACAAATAGAGGAGGCAAAAGTAGCTAACTCTAACGAAGTTTATCAAAGAGGTTTGACCTCAGAGGAAAAACTTGGAGTTCATAATAAGGGTATTCAAGTTAATCCTACTGCTCTCCATAATAGGAAGAGGTCTAATTATAGTAATCTGATTTACCTATACTAGAAATTCTTAATAGAGAATAATGATTCTGATTAGATAGCTGATTCAGGAGCTATTAATCACGTCTGTTCTTCCTATTAGGGATTTAATTCTTGGAGAATTGGAAGTTGGGAAGATGACTCTTCGAGTTGGTACTGGTGAGGTCGTTTCAGCTATTGACGCAGGCAGACTTAAGTTACTTTTGGACATTAAATGATATATATTATTAGATGACATATATGTAGTTTCTAATATGAAAAGGAATTTAATCTTTGTTTCTTATTTGATTGAGCAAAATTATTCTCTCTCCTTCTCTAGAAGTAAAGTGTTTATTTTCTAAAATGGAATGGAGATAGAATTTGCTTCAAAAGAAAGTAACCTATATGTACTAAGGTCGTTAGTTACAAAGGTTGTACTAAATACTGAAATGTTAGAACGGCAACAATTGCTAAGAGACCAAGGATTTCTCCTAAAGAAATTGTCACATTTGGCATCTAAGGTTATGTCACATTAATCTCAATAAGATTGAGAGATTGGTGAAAAATGGACTTCTAAATAGTTTAGAAGAAAATTATTTACCTGTATGTGAGTCATGCCTTGAAGGTAAGATGACAAAACGACCTTTTACTAGAAAAGGTTATAGAGCCAAAGAAGCCTTGGAACTTATACATTTAGATATTTGTGGTCTAATGAATATAAAAGCAAGATGAGCATATGAATATTTCATCTCTTTTATAGATGATTAGTCAATATACAGGTATCTATACCTAACGCAACACAAGTCTAAAGTACTTGAAAAGTTCGAGGAATATAAGACTGAGGTTGAAAATTTGTTAGGTAAAAAGATAAAAAAACACTATGATCTAATCATGGTAAAGAGTATATGGACTTAAGATTTCAGAACTATACGATAGAACATGGAATAAAGTCTCAACTCTCAGCCTCTGGTACACTTCAGCAAAATGATGTATAAGAAAGGACAAATAGAACCATGTTGGACATAATTTGGTCTATGATGAGTTATGCTCAACTTCCTGACTTGTTCTGGGGATTTGCAATGGAGACTGTTATTTACATTTTGAACAACATTCCATCAAATAGTGTTTCTGAAACATCTTTGGAGTTGTGGATATGTCGTAAAAGTAGTTTATACCACTTCAGAATTTGGGGATGTCCAGCCCATGTGCTTATGACAAATTCCAAAAAGTTGGAATCTTTTTCGAAAGTATGCCTATTTGTAGGCTACCCCAAGGAAACGAGAGGTGGGTACTTCTTTGATTCAAATAAAAACCAAGTGTTTGTATCGACAAATGCTACATTCTTGGAGGAAAACCACATAAGGGACCAGAAACCATGAAGTAAAATAGTGTTAGAATTGGTGTCCTAATTCTCCCGGTGGTCTCGTAGTTTGTAAACTATTTGCACACATTGTTATTAATAAAATAAATATTATTTTATTTTCATTTACTCATATCCAATAATCTAAGATCAGTGGTTATTTCATATAACTTAAGCATGTATGTGAGACATACAAGTGGATCATGCCTTAAGTAATAACCTAAATGGTCTGTAGTATAAGGATAAAGAAGGGATACCTTATCCCTTATCCTAGTGACACTACGGATACGGCCCGCTTTATAGATATTTACAAGTGTTGTAAAGTGCTACAAATGGTATGATCCTGACCATTTATGTGGAGACATGCGAGCGAGGGTGTCCTATACAAAGAGTTTGTATAAGACCGGACCACGAGATGATTAGTCTCTTTATATAACGTCGTTGATAATTAGGACTTACATTTCACTAAAATAACCATAGATGACATGACCTTAATCCTGAGTGTTTTGGGAACTCTTGCCTATGAGAGTGGTCCTTTGATTAGTATGGGTGAGAATGGCCAGATTGTTAACTCAACAAGCCTACCTTTTTTAGGATTTTTCTAATTTGGGAGCTGGGAACTTAGCTACACAAGTCGAAATTCACTCCTTCCCAGAAGCAGGGGTAAGTAGATAATTTGCTTCCTGAAGGGCTGATTCTGGGTCTTAACATAGAGGCCATACCCTTTCTTTAGAAGAGAGGACTCAGTCATAGTAGGACTAAGACTTATTGTTCATTAGAAGAATTAGTAGTACTTAAGGAGTTAGATGTAACTACAGGAGCAAAACGGTAAATTGGCTCAGCTGTACTTACAAGAAATTTAGGAAGGGTTAACGCACTGTTGATTTGTTATATAGACACAAAAATATATCTATAGTGAGAAGAGTATAGTTGTCGGTCTTTAGTAGATTATCCGTCAGTTAACGGATAGTGGATCTTGTGACTAAAGAATTTAGTCAGTTATTCACGTATCGTTGGAGCTTCAAGTTACAAGACCATGAGGTCCCCTTGGTAGCTCAATGGGTTCAAGTTGAGAATCAGGTTTTAGGTTAGTTTGAAGTGTTCAAATTAACAAGAGGAAATTCAATTATATGTGATATAATTGGTGTGATGTATTAGATATATTAATTGGAGGAATTAATATAAATATGATTTATATTAAGTACCATAAAATAGAAAAAGAACTATGGTTTATATGTTTCATATAATGAAGTATTAAAACTATAGGTTATAAATATAATATGATAAGTTGGTTATCATATTTATTTATAATATATTAATTATTTGATCATTAATTCTTTTTCTCTAATAACCGATTTGAGTGGGAGGTTATTGGAAGTTTTATGGTAACCGTGAGATAAAAGGAAAATGGTTTTCCAAAATTAGTTGTTGAATCATTCAGGAAATACTCATGGAAAAAGGCTATCAAGTAAAAAGAGTTTTTACTAAGCGATAGCCGTTGAGAGTCTAAATGATCATTTAAGAGTTGACTATACGATAGTTACTTTTTTTATCATTGTTACACGATCGAGTAGTAAAGTCTATGTGATAGGCTTCCGTTTACTAAACAATTGAGTACATTGTCTATGAGATAGACAATGTTCTTACCTCCCACTTACTCGAACGTCTACTCGATCATATACCTCTTATCTTCCTCAATCCAAGATCACACAGAGCCTATAACTCCTGGATTCTCACACCGAGAATACCAAAGTAAAACTTGTGGTGGTGTTCTACATCTATTCGTGAATCGAGTTGGACTTAATTGGGTTTGAGGAGCATTCAGACGTTTTATCGTTACAAGTTATGCATTGTTACTAATTTTATCATCACATTATCTGTCATAAACTTGTAACGATAAAATTAGTTCCTTGTTATGCATGCACTGTGATGACAGATAATATGCTATGTATGTGTTATGTATGTGCTCAAGTGCATTTGCGATAAAGAGAATTTCTATGTGATACTACGTCTAAGTATATGCGTTGTTAATGATATGTTCGTAATATGCGATGTAGTAGTGCTTGTCCCAAGTTTTCTTGCGCTGAAACCAAGTATAATTCCAACGCAAGTTTCTCAGAATAATCTAAGGTCGAACATAGGGATTGTTTTCGTTAATCCGTTACTTTTGTGATACATGGGACTGGTTTAACAATGAATAAAGAATTAGGTTTATACAGGAATGTAAATTACGAAGAAATAAAATTGCGTTGATAAAATAAAATCCTAAACTAATATGATACAAGATACTGAAGTCGAGAACTGACTGTGAAGTTGTACAAACAATCTATATTCGACCTCGGATTATTCTATGTATGCGATGGCAAGTCTTTATGGATGAAGCAGAAAGAGAAAGAATAAATAGTAAAAACATCGCAAGTTTGTCAATTGCGTTAAAGATGCAACTAAGGTTCCGCTTTCCCTTGGCATACACCTCTCGGTGATCGGCCGCATTCTCATACTCTATGGTAACGTGATAAACGCAAGGTTGTTTCCATCTCTGGAAATACTTCTCGCTTTAGTTAACGCATTCTTCCAACCCTCTCTCGATAGGCGGAATAACATCTTCACTTCTGCTCTCACAGGTGAAGATGCCGTCGAGCATGCTTTAGCTAAACTTAATTATTTTCTTAACACAAATTAACCCACTCGCTTAATTCTTGCTAATTACCCAGGGAATTAGGAAAACATCATGAAGAAAATGGGTTATGGATGAACGGAAAGAGACAGAGAAATGGCAATGGTAATTATCATAACATTTAATTCTAGAATTAAGCGTTCGATACATGGTGTGAATGAAAGATTAAGAAATATGAATACAAATGATGAAATAGAGATTAGAAACAAATACAGAAGAAGTGTCAACGTCTTGACACAGATCCTAAATGGAGGTTGTCCTTGTCGGCGTGTGGAAGTAATGGAGAGGAAAGCTTCCATCTCAGGCTTGCTTTCCCGATAGAATTGACCTTTGCACAGAGCTTTAGCTACGGGAATTTGAAGGATTCTCTGCTCGGAGACTCACCTCTCGGCCTTGTATCGTGGTTCGCCCGGATCTACTCTGTAAGTCTCTTCAAACCAGTTTCTCTCTCAGAATCAGTATATACACGTCTCTATGTATTCATGTATATCTTTCAGTGAATTTGCAGAAGCTATTTATAGGCGAAGCTTGGCTCTTTGAATGTGTGGTCCCCACTGTATGGTTGTGGTAGTTCCTGAAATGGCGGAGTGAATATTTCTTCTGTTACGCAATCAATCCGTCATAAATGCACAACTAAAAGCTGTACATTTGTCAAAATCCTCTGCAAATACGTTGCTCTTTACATCTTCGATCGATCATCACATGCGGTGTTGTTTTTTATTACTGCATGCGGTTGAAATTGCGTTGATCGCTAGAGCTCTTGATCGATTGTCGCATGCGCCGTCATTGCATTGATGATCTCTTCGTTCTCGATTGATGGGCGTAATGCAACATAGATGCGTTGTTTATTTTGCTTTTGAGCCATGAACGCATGCAGTGACTGATTTCTTACAAACAAAAACTGAAACATTCTATTCTACCATTGCAATAGTGTTAGTAGGTGTATTGATGACATTTTATAATTTTCGCATTTCTTAGCCAATTTCTATACTATCGATGCAACTTTTCTTTCTTTTTACCTCAATATCTAAATAAAACAGTATAAATAACTTGTATTTCTACAAGTTATCATGAAGCATACTAGGTCTGTTAGTACACCACTAGCAACTTACTTTAAGCTAAGTAAGAGAGCTTGCCCTACAACAGAAAAAGAGAAAGAAGTTATGTCATCCATTCCTTACTCTTCTATTGTTGATTCTTTGATGTATGTTATGGTGTGTACTAGACCTGATATTACACATGCAATCAGTCTAGTGAGCGTTTTCTATCCAACCCAAGTAAGGCTTCTGGGAAGTAGTGAAGTAGATCTTCAAATACTTACGGGGCACCTCCAAATTGAGTTTATGTTATGGAGGTGGCAAATCTATGCTTGAAGGCTATATTGATGCAGACATGGAAGGTGATCTTGATAACCAAGAGTCTACATCATATTATGTGTTTACACTTTTAGGAGGAGCCATCTCATGGCAATCTAAGCTACAAAAATGCGTAGCATTGTCCATAATTGAGGCAGAGTATATTGCAGCAATAAAAGAAAACAATGAGATGTTATGGCTTAAAAGGTTCCTTCAAGAGTTGGGTTTTAAGCGAAGTGAGTATGTTATATTTTTTTTATAGACAGAGTGCTATAGATTTGAGCAAGAATCCAATGTATTATGCTCGTACTAAACTCATTGACATTAGATATCATTTGCTACGAGATGTAATTGAAGAGAAGAGATTGAATCTAAAAAAAAGTCCACACTGATAAGAATAGTGAAAATATGTTAACTAAGGTAGTTCCCGGAAGCAAAATTGAGCATTGTAAGCTTGCCAAGATGAGGTTCAAGTGATCATGGATGTGATTGAGTCTTCCCCGTGTTGGGCTGGAGAGGGAGATTGTTGTGGGTGTCCAGCCCACGTATTGCACAAGCAAAACTTTATTTTAAACTTGTGTTTTGTGAGCCCAATTGGGGCTAATTTGTTGGATTGGCCCATCTTGAAAGCTATCGGTTTTCTTTTATGTAATATGAGGATGACCTAAGGAGAAAAAGAGTGGAAAAAAAAAGGCAGAAAATCAGAGAGAAAGGCAATAGTTCGATTTTTCAGCGACAACTTCCTCAAAGTTATTGATTGTCGAGGTTTGAACCATTAGATCGTGCTGAAATTTGGTTTTCTTGTTTGGGACACATGAGGGGTTATTTCTAACGGTTGGATTGTTGTTTGGTGGTTTGGTTTGTTCGTAATCAATGTCGAAAAGAACTTGTAAAACTGGGTGACTTTCATTCTTTTTATCTCTCAAGTGTTCATCTTTTATGTATGAAAGTATTGGTGGGTAGTAAACCTTTGTATGACTGATTTGGGTTCTTTTTTTCTCAATTTTATCATAATAAGAGGAGCTGACAAGGGTGGACTTCTCACAAGTCTCGTGGTTTTTACTCTCCACATCGAAGAGGTTTTCCACGTATAATCCATGTGTGCTCTTTGTTTTTAGTCTTCTAGAATTTTGTGGTTTATTGTTGTCCATTGTTTGGTTGATTGCTTGATGATTATTTAGTGATTTATTTGTGGTGTCTTGAAGAATAACTATTTGGTTAATTGTTTTGGAGGAGAACCTAGTGAGTTGTTATATTGTTTGGATTCTATCATATATTTGTATGTTTTCATATATTTGTTCTCTTCTATGTTTATATTCCATAAATTTATGGTATATAAAATAATATAGGAATATATTATTATTTTGTTTCATGTCTATATTTCATAAATATGGGATATATTTAATTTTATGGGATAATATATTCTTGTTTCATTCCTTGTTTATATTACATAAATGCAAGTTATACTTTATAATATGGGTGATATAATTCAAATTGAAAAAAAAAAAATCTTTATGTATATGTTTGACAAACATGTATAAACGTATTATATATTGAATTGAGAGACATATATAAAATGAAAAAGGGCATGAGAAAAGAATTTTCAAAATAAAACTTTGAACGTATATACAAAAAAATACGTAAGCTACATGATTAAACCATCAATATTTTGCTCTTATTTAATCTATAGTGTTAGACAAAATAACAAAATAATAAAATTTGTTCCAACATTTAGAACTTTCAACTCTAAATGGACCTTAACATTGTGAAATGAATCATAAGATATTTGTTAATTTTATATATATTTGAAAGATTGTTAACTCTGTTAACTCTATTTAATTATATATGCATCACAAGACAAATGCCTTCATTATCCTAGTTAGAAAAACATTAACAACTTATAGAAATAATATATATATATATATATATTACACAAGATTTAGAAAAAAAAAAAAACATAGAGAAATTATTATAAATAGAAAGGTTTTAAAAATATTTATATTTATAACAAAAAGTTCCAAAAGTGTGTTGTACTTTTATAATGTTTTGCTATAAAGTGTAAATATTTTTAAATATTTTTTTATATTTAAAAATACCCTTTTAACGTTATTATCTTAGAATTGAGGGTTCGTTTGGACTGACTTGAGAGAAAGTTATTTACTGAAGAAAAAAAAACTCATTTTTATTTAAATATTTTTTATAAAATATGCTTGAAAAGCTATTTTAAATAGTTGTGAAACACTCTAATTTCTTCTAAAATAATTTACTTTCCAAATTAAACACTTGAAAATGTATTCTAAATACATCTTAATTTTGTTGAACGGAAAATAAAAATAAATCAATAAAATTTAAAATAAAAATAAAATAAGATGAAATTGCTTGGAATGAGAAATTTGAAAAAAAAAATACAACTCTACTGGGGATCGAACCCAGAAATTATGGATTCGTAGAACTACGCCTTGTCCATTGGGTCAGAAAGTCTTTTAATATTACAAAAAGAACAATTTCCATATTGAATATTATCAAACGGGCGTAAAGTTCAGTTTTTTGCAATCGCAAAATTTCAAAGATTAGAAAATGTAAATTGTTGAAATAATTTTATTTAAATTTAAATACTACTTTGATATTTGTACTAAATTTATGGCAATATTGTAAAAATTTTAGTGAATAAAGTTTTATGCTAAAATTTCTAATGAGAAAATTAGATGAAAAAGAAAATGAAAAGCACCCAAATTGTTAATTTTTAAAGCGTATCTATTAAAATAATAAAATTTGAAACTTAAAAGGTTAAAATGATGAAACTAATATTTAAACATTTTATTTAGGTTAACAAAATACTTCTGATCAATAAACTTTTATGGAAGAAACAAATTAGCCATTGAACTTTAGTTAATAACAAATTGTCCATGTACTTTTGGATTTATTACATTTTAGTTCATGTATTTTATAATTTTCAATGATTTAGTCCCTATTGTTAAAAACTTTTTAAGAATTAATTTAAAAAATTATACGTGTAGATTAAATACATGAACTATAAACAAAAAGTTAGTACATGATAAAAGCTTACCCTTAATATTGATGAGATTTTTAACAATAGAGATTAAATTGTTACAAATTTCAAAGTATTGGAAATGAATTATTACTAATTAAGGGGGTGTTCGGGGTGAGTATGTGAGTTGCTAAAAATTGGGAAGTTGGGCTAAAATACCAACTTAGTATTTGGGGCCTAATGTTGTATGCCACCAATTTTTTATACTCATGTCGACTAACTTGGTAATTGGAGTTCGGAAAGCAAAAGAAAGTTGTCGACCATATCTATCAGATAGAGGATTTGGAAACTTTATGTAATTTTCTTTTGTATAAGTGAACTTGGGCATTTGTTACATATTGTTTGTGTCAACCATGTAACATGACTATTAATAGGGTCATCATAGTACAACTACATTTTGAGTATTTCACTTACAATATATATCCAAATTTGTTTTGTTCCAATGAATCTAATATAATTTTATTAGACTCAACTTGAAACATTACATGCACAAATTTATAAAATGATTGTTTAAATTAGAAAAAAAATGAAATGCATGATCTAAAAGTTAACTCTAAATCTCATTCCCCAAAACTCCCAAAATACATGTGTATTTTAAAAATAAATAAATAAAATAAAACAAAATGCAATCTATAGTGATCAAAACAAGATGCGTAAAATTATTTAATAAAAAATTATAAACAAAACTAATCGACATAAAAATAGATTATTTATGTCAGAAAAACTATACCAAATATTAGTGATATGTGAACTCAACTCAAAATTTCAATCATAAACTTCTTAATTCAAATAAAATAATTTTACATTCCAAATACAAACATGAATTCAATTTTGTATCTCAAAACCCCCTAAAACTTATAGACCAAATTATTATAAATTTAAAACTACATTAAACTGAGTAACTGAGTTGCTATTCACTATAGATTTAATGACTAAATTGTTTACAGAGTGGATTGAAATTTAAAAAGAACCTGTAGTAAAGTGATTGATCAATGCGAAAAGAAAAATAAAAAGGTGAAAAAAAATTATAATTGTATAAAAAGTAATAATTAAAACCGACTCCGCTGGGGATCGAACCCAGAATCTCTGGTTCCGTAGACCAGCGCCTTATCCATTGGGCCACGGAGTCCTCGTTGAAAACAAACGGATATTATATTATATAATATAAAGTCTTGAGTTTATACTTTAAATTTATCTAATATTTTTTTAATATTGATAGACTCCTTAGTATTTTTAAATGTATGTTACTGTAGCGAGTAATATATAGAGTTAATATGAACAAAATTCACATTACCATAGTACTACATCTTTCTCCATATTCATACATATTTTGTCAACTAAAAATGCTTTCAAAAGAGTTTTTTTTTTTTTTAGATGATGCTCGTCGATAATTGCCGTTATGAATAGTTTTTTGTTATTGTAAAATTCATAGAAAGGACAAAGTTGTCCATGAGTGAGTAATTTTGATATCTTCTTTTGACCTTTCTTTAGTTTTAAAAGATGTCTTTTTGAATTCGAAAGTTTAGATATACAGTATCTATATGATAGTATAATATATAAATTACAAGTACTTTCTTTATCAATTATAATACATTATATAAATCACAAATTATATATAAATCAGAAATTGATTCAATGTTCTAATATAAATCACAGTATATATCACAAATTTCATTTATATCACAATATATATCATAAATTTGAAGTAGTCGAAAATAAACAAAAATATCTTACCACGATTTATAAATGGTTCAATATTCAACATAATATGACAGGATACAATAAAACCCCCGTCCAAATAATCATATGACGGTATATACCGTCAAACCTAAAACCTAATTCTCAAGCCATCTTAATACATGGATGTAAATTACAATATATATGAGACATGGCGATTCACGGCGACAGTACTCGACGGAAAGGGGCAACTGGACGGACACCCGACAAGCAGCTGGCTGGGCAGTGCGATCGAACGGCAACTTGAAGACGACTACTAGCAGCGGCGCACGACGTCGACTCAGGCTAGTTAGCGATCGAATGCGTAGGGCTACAGAAATGCTCGGCGGCACGATCTAATACGTCGGAGACTCAAGCGACGGTCCCGATTTAAGATGGCAGCCTACAGAGTATCCACAGCGTATGGAGTATTCATAATTTGTTCGACGGTAGGCAACGCCTGGCGTTCGAGCATCGGCTGACTGACTGCTAAAAAGACACGTCAGGGGACAGCGAGTCGAACAGGATCCATAGCGGTAGCTGGACCTTGGTAGGGCGTGTCGGTGACGATGGAGTTGCATGAACGGAGGGAGGCGACCGCGGAAGATCTGAGATGTTAGGACGACAGAAGCCCGAAACTGAGATGGTTTAGAAGGAGAAATTGAAGATGAAAAGTTGTGGCTATTTTGAAAATTGGTATGGATTAATATTTTTCCTAAAAGACAAAGGTAAGATACTTCACATGCTTGAAAACGGTCCAATTTTTACTAAATAAGAAGTTCAATTTATTTTAGGCTCTCAGTCCATTCCTGGAAAGAAATCATTTAAACTTGAAACTGCAGGGGTGCGCCAGGCCCAAGCTGTAGTGCAACGCATTGGGCGACACTCGAGAGCCCCAGCAGCAAGCTACCGTGATGGGCCCTCCCCCTAAAAAAATTAATTTAATATCATGTGGGCCTATGGCCCACGTATCAGATATTAAACTGATAAGAACAGATACTACACTTGATCTTAGCCAAAAGGCCGAGAAAGGTATGCTTTTGAAAGTCGTATGCACGCTCCTTTTATACCCTTCCACTTGCTATCGCTTATGAAGGTTACCGATGTGGGACAAACAAACCATTTCCCCTCATTCTCTCACCCTTTTTTATTTTATATTTAATACACTCGTTTTTCTTATTATTATTAAATCTAAGTTTATCCTCGTCCCTTCATATCAATTATCAAACAAAGTTTAGAGCTTAACAAACCACAATATTTCAATTTATTTGTTCCATGCTATTTTATATTAATAAAAAGTTTAAAAAAAATATGTATGTATGCCTTTAAATTAGGTGTGTTAAAAAAAAGTTGATGATCTAAAAAATTCATCAATCTAATCCAATTTAAATTGAGTTGTCAACTCATTTGGATTTAGTTGGATTTAAATAAATGTAAATTTTATGATTTGTGTTGGTTCTTGGATTTATATAAAATAATCCGAACTAACCCAACTCAAATGTTTCACGGTTAGATTGGGTTGATTTCATTATTTAATGAGGGTTATTTGGGTTGAAAAAACTTAAAACTTGCTAAAAAGTATCCAACCAATAAACACCCTACTTTAAACTATTAAAAATTTAATAAATTATATCGATTTAAACTCTATACTTCTGTAAAGTTAATAATTATGTTAATTTTATCAACTAAATTCTTAAATTTTCATATTTTTTTTTTAGTAATATGAGTGTTTGAAGCATTTTACCAATTAATTGAGACATTAAATATCTAAAACTTCAAATCTTAATAATTTTTTAATTGTCTATTAGAACACCAAACTTACCAATAATCTTATGAACCTACAGTGGAAAACACTAGGTTTATCAAAAGATAATCCGATAGAATTTAATAACAAACTTTGAATATTGAGATGAATGTATGATATTTGATGGCAAACAAAGCTTCACTTAGAGACGAATCTTGAGAAATAAGAGTTTTTATTGCAAAATATTCCTAGTACAAACTTCTTTCTCTTCACATTAAAGACTCTTCAAGGAACACTCTAAACATGAATCTTATTATGAAATTCTAATATTCACCTACTACCATGAATGCCTTTTGATGCCAAAATGGAAAGCAAAGATAAAAGAGTGAAGAATATGAGAAGTGGAAGTATGGTTTGATAGTCGCTCAAAGTGTTGTAGATATCCCGTGCGAAAGGTCCCATTATCGGACTTCCAACCAGACTTCACCAAAGAGATTAGGGCATTCACCAACCTAGCGTCCTCAGCTTTTGTCTATATGTGTTTCAATCTTTTTCCATCACCTACCATTCTGATTCATGCATGTATACATCATAAAGACATTATTCAAAATTAAACAACTTCATATGATATTTAAAAAATAAAAAAAAAACATGAAATATTTGCAACAAATCAAAGTCCACAACTAAACAGTCCTCAACAAGTTCAACATATAAGTGAAAAATACAAAACCATAATACATTACAACTAAACAATCTTCAACATGTTCAACAAACAATAGACTATAACGAAGATAATTCCGAACGTAAAATTTACGAACCTCAAACTAGTTAGGAAAAGAATGTGCGGTTAGTTCAGGCTCTACACGGAAGAAAAAGAAGTATAGTTAGACCATAGGGTATGATTGGAATAGAAATAAAATATAATAGATTATACCTATGATTATGTTCGGAGTGAATGAAGGTCGAGATAGTCCACAACTAGAGGGGAAGATGAATCGGTTCAGGGTCTAACAAAAGCATAAAAATGTTAGCGGCATATCTTACTTTGATTATAAGGAAAGAAGAAAGCATACCTTATATGGATGGAATAAGATGAAGTTAGATGTGGAAAAAGGAAACAAAATATATTGCAATAGCCAAACAACACATATGAGAATGTAAAACGGTTTAAGAAAAAGTTGAAATAAAAAGGTTAGAGCAAGGACGTACTAACACAATTTACCAAATGAGGTTGTGGAGAAGTCTAAAAAATATGAGGAGAGATTCAGGTATGAATAGAGGATTAATAAGGATGGCTGGTGAGGAAAGTTGGGTACACTTAAGTGCACCTAACCTCAATAAGTTCAAACAGTAAGTACAATACACCCATAATAAAGAGAGTCAACTCATAAATAAATAAATTAAGTAATGGTCAGGTCAATATTAATTCGGTGGTTGAGCTGAAAATGGACATAAATACAACATAATATCTCACATATGAATGGACATAATAATAAAGATTAGAAGGCCTTATGATTTGATATAGTTATTTCATTGGAACAAATCCAACTCCAAACAACACAAATAAACACTTTCAACACTTGTAAAATTGAAGTTAAATTTAAATGTATAAAAATTGAATTTAGTTGAATACCGAAAACAAAGAAAAAAAATCCACTCATCAAATGTAGAACACAAAACAAATTGAATATGTATGGATGAAAAAATTATAAAACAATCCACAAAACATAAGGAAATCATAAATCATACTCAAATATCGAAATAAAATAAAATTAAATCATAAATCATACTCAAATATGAGACCATAGATTTTTTGAACAAATCATCATCGACCATCAGGGGAAAAAGATTAAAAAAAAAAAGACATGTTATTTGGGTGGATTGACCCCACCTAGCTCCAATAACATGGTCAGTATCCCCTACCAAAAATTCACTTGCCATACAATTTCGATAGAAAAGCAAAGAAAAATGGCAAGGGAATGACACATGGTTTATTATTGAAACAACAAGAGGAAATCTAGAAGAAAAAAGTATGGAAGACAGTCAGTAAACAGAACAGATATTAGCAGTGGAAGGAATAATAAAGATGAAATAAATACAATATAAATGGATAAGAAAAAATATAACTCATTCGAGCTAGTGGAAACAAATTTTAGAAGACCAAGAACAATTTATAAGAGTAAACCCTAGTTAATCCCAAACATGCAAGCAAAAAAGATACCCAAAATGGAACGGAAGCTAAATCAGAACCGTCTGGAATCGGACGAAGTACAAAATCAATAACAATCGGAAAATCAAATATGCAAGGACGAATAAAACATGAGAAAATCAAGACGAAAACAATATTCAGAAAAAAAAAATTAGATCTACTATAAAATCCTTCATATATACTACAAAAATAGTTAAATCTACCAAAAAAATGGTTACATCTACCGAAATGTCGTTAGATCTACAAGGAAATCGTTCGTATCTACTCGATATAAAAAGAAATAGGCATACAAAGAAACCAAAGAAGAGAAATGCATCATTGAGCAAGAATATTCGAATATAGAGGAAAGTCTGAGAGGAATACAACTCATTCGAGCCGGAGAGAGAATTAAGAGACGAGATGAAGAAGACAAACCGAACGACGAATGAAGAGAGAAGATGAAAAGAGAGAGATGTGAGTAATAAAAATGTGTGACGGGAAGAGAGAGAGAGAGAAAGGGGGGAGTGTAATTAAAACATCTGAAAATGGAGTGTGAAAAGAAGAGAGAAAAAGTAAGTAAAACTGTAGACTTAAAATCTACCGTTTTCTTTTAAGCGACCATCAAACACGGGTGGACCTTTTAAGCCCACTCAATCCAACTCTATGGAGGCTATCAAACAACCCTTAATATGTTTATGAGTGATAAATAATTTACATATCTCCATCTTAAGGAAAACAATCACTGATTTACCTTTTATTGTTAGAGTTATTTACAACATGTCTAATAGTAAAGGTGCTTGCAAACCATGGTTGAATATATAATAGAGTCAATTTAGTCTACGTCTTATTATTTTATTTTTTTTATGGATATGATACAACAGTGATATACCTATAAGAGATGAGCATGCAAATAATCATTAATAGAAACAAAAAGTTAAATTTTTTTATAATTATAATATGATAAAATAATGATATATCTCATAGCAAATAAGCATGCAAAGAATCATGATGGAAAGCTTGATAAATGCAAACAAATAACAATTGATTGATTAATGTTTTTTCAAGCCTATTGTTGTTATAAGCCAGCTTCGTGGAAAGCTTGCTGCTGATTTCATTCTCCCCAATGGCCGTTGGGATCAAGATCTTTCTTTTGTTCATATCGCTCGTGTTTGTAATCAATTTGTTGGACATTGTAGCTAAAAGGACTTAGGTCCAATTGCCTATGTTTGGCTTGGGCCTTTTCCTTCTTGGATCATGGCTTTATTTAGCCCATGTTGCGTAATAAAAATTCACTAGGAATTGGCGTATATGGCATAATTTTAGGTTTCAATCGAGAAATAGGTAAAAAGAAGCGTGAGAATGTCATGATAAATCCTGTGAATGTAATACCCGCATCTGTCTTTTATGAACTTAAACTAAGGAATTTACAAAGTCCTGGAATTATAATTCAATTGGCAGATCATTCTCTGACTAGGCCTTTAGGTGTAGTTAGAGATGTGATTGTGATTCAATTGGCAGACCATTCTCTGACTAGGCTTTTAGGTGTAGTTAGAGATGTAATTGTGATTCAATTGGCAGACCATTCTCTAACTAGGCCTTTAGGTGTAGTTAGAGATGTAATTGTGAGTGTCGATGGTTTTCTTTTCCTAACTAATTTTTATGTTTTGAATGTCTGCACAAATGCTTTTTCTTGGAAATCTATCCTATTAGGAAGACCCTTCATTAAGATCGCCAAAGCCAATATAGATGTGGGGAAGGGCTAATTTCTATTGGGTGGTGTGGAAATCCAAGAACTTCTCCATGTTTGATGTCGATGCCTTCACTAATCCTTTTTCGTATGATGAGATTTTACCCTTGCACGATAGTGGACAATTCAGTGCTTCAAAAACACTGGATTAAAATCATTCTATTTATCTTGTCAGCCCCTAAAATCACTCTCTTAAAAAAAAAAAAAAAAAAAAAAAAAACAATATATCACTGATAAATCTAATAACAAATGAACATGCAAATAATCATAAATTTAAAACAAAACTATCATTAATATACTGATTTTATTTTATTGATAATGTATATCAATAATAAACTTAAAATGAACCTGCAAGCAATCACTAATGGTATATGAAGTCAAATATCACTAATATATTATTTTATATTGATATAATAATAATAAGCATTAATAGCAAACGAACATGCAAACAATGAATGATATACCGTAACCATTAATATACCTATATAGGAATGATAGGGATAAATTTTAGACATGAAACTATGTTGATGGGCATTTTTTACTTTTCACATGCTTTAATCTTTGATTATGTCATATTAGCAAATGCTTATTACAAATACGTTTAGGGACTTGTCATTACTTTGAGTTAGATAGGATTGAGAAACATATAAATAGAATAATAATTTATACAAATAGCACAATCAATACTAACCCAATTATTATGTAATATGAAAATATCATGAGAAAAGTGAAATTCGAGCTATATTTTATATATATGTGTGTGTTAGAATTATCATCCAATGAGATTTCTGAAGAATTTTTCACCCCTTAATAATAAATAATTAATTGAACAAAAAGATAACAACATTTTTACTTGATAGCATTTAAAAAAAATGAAACAGATAAACATAATACCATTTTAGAAACATTATTATACAATTACGAGACATAATATTGATTTATCGAGAAAGTGAAAACGGTTACTTCATCAGTTTTCAGATCTCAGAATGGAGGAAGCAGGTGAAAGAAAAAGCTTATTCATTACAAACATTATGATGGAATTCTTGAGAAAATTTTGAAGAGAAATCTAATATCGACCTAACCCAATACACTCGCCACAAGTTCAAGTAAACCCAATTATTGGATTAGAACACAGCAACAAATGGAATGAGGATGATAGAATTGCATAAAAGACCAAAAAACGTTCAAAGACAGATAAGACGCCCGCAGCAAGCAAAGCAACCTCGTTGATAAAAATTAATTAGTAACTATTCTCAAGGCTAAGGACTGGATTCTCCTACAAAACGTCGTAGTACGTAACATTAACGTGTTCAAGGTTTGAATGCTGAGAATGCCACGACCGAGTTGTGTCCACCAAATCCAAATGAATTTGAAATAGCTGCAAACAGAGAACCGCACAACTTGATTACTGAACTAGGATGTTGAATTTTAATCAAAAGAGATTGGAAATATGTCAGCCATAGGGGCAGGCAGCAACCCCCAATGCTTAGGCAACTTACCAACATTCACTTCGTGCTGTTGCTTTACATTTGCGACCGTGTCAAAATCAACTGAAGGCTCCGGGTTCTACAGTCAAATATTGTGACTAGAATATTGTGATGATATTGATAATTTTAATCTATACCAGCTGATGCTAGAATATTGTGATGATATCTTAATGGAGGAAATTATTATGTTCAAGTAGAACTGAATAATAAAAGGAATGTAGTTTCAGAGTTCTGTATATGTGAAAAGTTCCCTGTTTTTTCTTTTTTTCTTTTTTTTTTTTCTTTTTTATTTTTTTTATATATCCGTGAGTATCTAGACTAGCTTAAGCATACTTCGACTAATCTCACTGAACATGTAAAGATAAGAACGTAGAGACAGACAAAATTAGTTCTTGATTTTGTGGTTGATGCTAGATGCAGTGTGTGAACATGTAAAGATCAGAAAGTAGAGACAGACAAATAATTTTGATCGTAAGAGTCTTGCTCTACATTCAATAGTTAACCTGACATTATCTGAAATCAGATTGTTAAAAAGGAAAAGGGGACGTACAAATTGATTTATGGAAGGATGCAACCATCCTGTTTCAATTGCTTTCACAGTGGCAATGGCTTCCAAACCTCCAGCAGCACCAAGGCAGTGGCCTATCATAGACTGAAAAGTAATGACAGCCAAAAAAAGCATCAGCAAACCAGTGGATCACTTTAAGAAGAATAGACTGCAACCATGTAACCATTGGTGTAGACGTTGGGGAGGGAAGGAAGGGAGAAGAGACATTACCTTAGTTGCATTGATTTTGATCTCTGATGTATTCTTAAACACCTTCTTGATGGCATTGATCTCAGCTAAGTCACCGGCAAGGGTGGAAGTTGCATGTGCATTTATGTAGTTAACCTGTAAATTTTAATGAAAACAAAGAAAAGGCATATTTATGTTTTCTTTCTTTTGGTAAAAAAACGTGGCAATTTGATATTTCAAAAGCGGTAGCCTATCCAGATCCCAGTATAACAAAAAGATTCAAAATGAAACGAGTTCAAATAAATTTACAGTTTGTTTAGGCCCATGAACAACCCACTCACCCACCCACCCACCCATAAACAGCTGTACATTATGTCACACGCAACAATTGTAAAAATTTACAAATACAAATACCACCCATATTCTTACAGCGGAAATATAAACCTTGGAATGGAGACAATCACTCATCAACTTGGCCAAGACATTTTAACAACACAAACAGGACGATTCCTAAAATCTTAATGATATACACATGGATGAAATGAAGGTTTCTTTGTAGAAGTATAATTAAATAAACATATCTACAGACATATAATTAGATCAAGATGCACGTGATGTACACAAAATGCGGCAGAAGCCTTATATAAACAGGCCAACCAACTTGCAATACTGTGCAAATGTACTTGCATACCGTGTATCAATGCAAATTTTGTAGCTATCAAAACATCATTAACTTCAGAATTTACTTGTCCCATAATTGGGGCGATCTTTGAGCATTATCGTCAGAAACCAATAGAATAATCTCTGAATAACAGAATAAAAAGATTGGATTGAGTTACCTCCTCAGGTGATACACCTGCATCTTCGAGACTGCTCAAGATGCATGAGGAGACGCCAAGTCCATCTGCTCTAGGATCCGTCATGTGATACGCATCACAATTAACGGCCCCTCCCAAGTATTCGGCAATAATTGGTGCACCTCGTTTCATTGCATGCTCCAAACTCTCCATTACCTGTCACGTAAATACCCCCACTGGAATCATCCTCAGACAAATTTGGAATGGGGTCAAACACAGTGAAATTCAACACCAAGGAGAATGAAACTTTATCTTGTTTGTTGTGTACACAATAGCCCAAGTAAAAGCAAGATAAAATAGCTTATCCCTGAAGAACTTACTGAAATTTCTCATCAACCAAAGTTAAACTACCATCATCTTAACGTGGAAGAAAAAATATCTTAATCAAGCTAAACTCCAGGGGAGCTTCACTCTCCAGCCTAAAACCAAGATGATTGTCAAATGACAATTCATGATCGGCAACAGCTAGACAAAAGCAACTGTGACTAACTGAATACTTCAGTTCAGTGAAAATAACCAAGCAGCTCAAAACATGTCCATTTTCCATGCCCATCAAGATGTATGTCAAAGCTTACCAGTATGCCAGCACCTTCACCCATGACAAAGCCATCACGATCTTTGTCCCATGGCCTCGAAGCAGTTTTAGGATCATCATTTCTCTGAGATAGAGCCCTACAAGCAACAAAACCCCCTAGTCCAATAGGTATGATAGCAGCTTCAGTTCCACCAGCAAGCATCATATCAGCCTCTCCTCGACGAATGTGATTCGCAGCAGCATAGAAGCAATAATTAGAGGTGGCACAAGCAGTGGATATAGAATAATTGGGACCCATGAAACCAATATCGATGGCAAGTAAGGCAGACCCCATATTTGTAATGGCATAAGGAATGAAAAAAGGGGTTATCTTCCTGTGACCTTTCTCTATCAAAGCCTGAACACCATCAGAAAAGACCGTGAGACCACCCATCCCTGTTCCAACAAGCACACCAGCACGCTCCTTGTCGATCTGTAGTAAAAATAAAACTACATTTGTTAATTGTATAAGATAAGGGAAAAAGAAATAATAAACTTGAGGAACTTTAATAATAGCTTCAAAAATAGTGTCTGCCTGAAGAACAAACTAATTTTAAGAGAAATCAAATGGAAGTTTTCCCTAGATCAAGGAAAGTAAAGTCAAAACACATGCTGATATCTTCAAATCTTCATGTATCTCTACCCAATTGCAATTAGTTATTCCCTATTTTTCCTTGGAGGAAAGAGTACAACTTCTGTCAAATATATTGATCACTGTGCAACATAAATGATCTATGAACTTCCTTTCTAATGAAAAAGCATCTATTATATAATAGCAAAAAAAGATAAAACTCCTATCCACTCCATCTATTAACCTGGGAAAAGAAAGGATTATAACTGTCAATTCACGTGCCTCTTATTAGTATTAATTTAGATTCCATGATGATCTATGAAGAAGCCATTAAAGAAATGTCTATCAATTTTGGAATGATGTTAATTCTTAAATTAATTTATGACATATAAAGGAAAGCATGATTAGAATGGTTAGCACTTTAGAATTTTTAAATGTCAGTATACTTAATCAAAGGTCACTCTGCCTATAAAATACAGGTCTACGTTAATATCCTAATTCAGCCAAGTCACTTAAGTAGGATAAATACTTCAGACGCATTTCCATAAAATACTTCAATTCCATACTCAACATAAGGAAGAAGAGCAGGAGAGGAGATTTGTTCATGATATGCAAAAAGATTCGTGCATTGGGGAAGCCCCCTTAGATTCCTACTGGCCCATATACTTTGAAGCAAAAAGGCAAAAATACTTCATGTCTTCGCTAACATCCTCCAGATCAAGAATTCACGAATAAAATCAACTAACCGACAAGAAGGGATTGAAAACAAGAAGGCAAGAAATGCAATCTAACAAAGCACAAACACACACATCATTCTCCAGATACAAAAGCATACTTTAGCAAAAGGAAATGACCTTAGAGCGCTTATCTCCACCGAGGTCAGCATCCTCAAGAGCCTTCTTTCCAGCAACAATACAATAACGAAGGCAATCATCAAGCCGACGATCATTCTTACCGTCAATGTATCCCTGGGAAGCGAATCCCCGGATCTGGCCACCAAACCGAGTAGGAAACTTGGAAGCATCAAAGCGATCAATGAGACTAACACCACTCTCACCAGAAAGCAACTTATCATAGTAAGTATCAACGTCGTTACCAAAGACGGAAACAAGCCCCATACCAGTAATCACCACACGCTTCTTAGGGTCTTTCTCCCGCTTAGGCGCAGAGACAGTGGAAGCTGCAGATGCAGAAACAAAAGAGAGTCGTCGCCGTGATTTAGGAGCAGCAGTGGGGACGAGGAACGGGGAGCATTTGTGGTTGCGAAATGGGTCCAAGGGAGAGGGCTTGAGAGTGGAGGAATGAACGGCGGCGGCCTGCATGGTGGAAGAGGAATGGGGATTTGGGGAATACGAGAAAGAGGAATGTATAGAAGAAGGAAGGCGATGATAACAATGGCGGATTGAAGAAGGAGAATGGATGGTGAAATCTGGCAAATGGAGAACTTTGGGGGAAGGCGGAGCAAAGGGGAGCTATTTGTTTGGCGGAATTGTAAAGCCACTCAATAAGCCTTCTCGTAATCTACGCCTATCTTTCAAAGGGCCAAAGCTTTTCTCAAACAAATTGAATGTGGAAGCTGTGAGTTTGGCAACCTAAATTTTTTTTTTTTTTTTTCTCTTTTCCATTATTCGTTTTCTTAGCTACTTTACCCACTCATTTGATTAATTGATTATTAATTACTAATTACCATTATAAATAGAGAGTAATAACCCTAAATTGTCTCATTATTAAAGACAAAATTGGAGCTTGTTTAGAGGCATAATGTTGCCAAACATGCATTTTATCTCGCATCCACTAGTTAAAGTATATAGACTCGATTAAAAGGTCGGAGATTTGAATCCATTCATCCTCAAATATTGTATTGAACTTAAACAAACGAAATAAATGGTTAATGTGTCGATTTCTTTCACTCTCACGTATTGTTGTACTATAAAAAAATGTGATGTCAATTTTAGATTTAAATATTATTTTGGTCCTTATACTTCTAGTTTTGGTTCATTTTGTTCCCTTTATTTTCAAAATGTTTGTTTTGCTTCTTATACTTTCAACATTGATTCATTTTGGCCATTGTACTTTCCACTTTTAGCTCGCTTTGTTCTTTAACGTTCAAAAAGTGGTTATTTTGATCCCTTAAAAAAGAAATAAAACTTAAAATGAAGGGACCAAGATAGCCAAATTTTAAAAGTTCAAGGACCGAAATGAACTAAAGTTGAAGTATAAGGACCAAAATGAACATTTTGAAACTACAAGGATCAAAATGAACCAAAGTTAAAAGTAGAAGAACCAAAATGAACATTTTAAAAATATAATGACCAAAATGAACCATTAACCAAAACCTAAAGCATATGGATCAAAATAGTATTTAAACCTCAATTTTAATATAGTTTAATTGGTTAGATGTTTGGTCCAAAGTGCACATTTTAGACCAAATTCATAGTCAAACAAGGAAAAATTTTCTCTAAATTGAGAGAAACTCCCCAAAAGAACAAAAGTTTATATTCAAATGATTTCAAAAGCTTCCTGTTACCATAGTAAAGTGGATATTTGTAGTCATACCAAAAAAAAAAGATAATTAACTAATTAATTTTGAAGTACTAATTAAAATATATAATTATTTAGCAATTATCCTCATCATTTATGTCAACTCAAAAATAAAATAAAAAATAAAAAAAATAAAAACTCGTCTTCGAGTTCAAGAGATGAAGTGCTTTCTTGTAACATCTCGAATTTTTTAGGTACTTTTTATAAATTATCTTGAAATATTTAGACATTATTTTGATAAATTGGTGCTAAGAATTTAATTTGGAGACAAAACAATTCATTTAAATGTTATTGATAATGATTTGAAATTTTTTAGTTCAAGTGGAGAGAAAATTGGAATTTTTAGTTCAATTTAATGATATTGTGTGTGGGTGTTTTCGGGATTTGGAATCCCCCGGTACACACAAACATCCCCCGATCTGATTTCTCCCTCCCTCCCTCCCTATGCAATCCGTGTGAACTCCCATGCCCTCAAATAAAACTTAAAATGAAAGGACCAAAATAGTCAGGTTTTAAAAGTTCAAAGACCGAAATGAACTAATGTTGAATGTATAAGAACTAAAATAAACTTTTTGAAACTACAAGGACCAAAATGAACCAAAGTTGAATGAACGTTTTAAAAGTACAATGACCAAAATGAACCAAAACCTAAAACACAAGGATCAAAATAGTATTTAAACCTCAATTTTAATATAGTTTAATTGGTTAGATGTTCATTTCAAGGTGCAGATCTAGCCAAATTCATGGTCAAACAAGGAAAATTTATCTCTAAGTAGAGAGAAACTCTCCAAAAGAACAAAAGTTGATATTCAAATGATTTCAAAAGCTTCCTGTTACCCTCCTAAAGTGGCTATTTGTAGTCTTACAAAAAATAAACAATAATAATTAACTATCTAATTTTGAATTACTAATTAAAATATATAATTATTTAATAATTATCCTCATCATTTATGCCAACTCAAAAACTAAAAAAAAAAAAAAGGAAGAAAAAAAACCTGTCGTCGAGTTCAAGAGATAAAGTGAAGCTTTCTTGTAACATCCCATTCAGGCAATTTTCATTAAATTATCTTGTAATATTTGGACATTATTTGATAAATTTGGACTGAAATTTTAATTTGGAGATAAAATAATTATTTTTAATTATATTTGTAAAGATTTGGGATTTTTTATTTCAATTTAAGGAAAATTGGATTCATTTATTTAGGAAAAAATGTTATTTTAATTTTTTATTCCCTTTTAATTTCGTAATTCGGATCCAAAATTGAATTAATGAATTAGGAGAAGGAAATTGGATAATTTTAGTTGGTTAAAGATTAAAGATTTTAAGAGAGTTGAAAATGTGAATTATTGAAGAAATTAAATCGGATTTTGGTGTGTATGTGTATGCGCGCGCATGCACGCGTGTGTATGTGCGTGCGCACGTGCTTGCATGTGTGTGTGTTTTGGAAGTTGGAAGTAAAAAGAAAAAAAAATTAATCTGCTCTCTCTCCCTCGGTACACACAAACACCCCCCTATTTGATTTCTCAATCCCTCTCTACAAACTACATGAACTCCCCATGCCCTCTCGTTTCTATCATGCAAAAGGATGCCAGGGCCATTTTCCTTCCTTTTCCATTCACGTTCATGTGCACTTACCGATCGTCTCTCTTGACAACGACGCTGACTAGGCCCCGCGTCGCAAGCTGCACCAACTGTCAGTTCTCTCTGTCGTGATCCAGCCGTGTCACCGACATCTGCATCCCTTTCCCACTGTCGAGATCCAATTGCGCCTCTGTCCATTCAAGCTTTTTCGCTAATTACTGTTGTTGTTCCTTTGGATTTTCGTCGGATCTTGGTTTTAGGTGGAGTTTTGGCTAGTTTAGTTAAATTCTTGGACGGTTTTGAAAGTACCCGTTAAATTTTGGTTAAAATTGTTGATACCAATTATGGTTGAATTTTTAGATTCAAGATTTGGAGGATTTTGAGGTGTTGTCTATCAAATTTGAGACCAATTCCAATAAATTTTGGGTAAGTGGTTTAATGACGTTGAGTTAAGGTTATGATTGGAGTTATGCCTTAAAGGTCGAATGTGATTTTGATTTATGTTGTAGGGCTTGGGGATCAAGTTTTTTTTGTAGAAAATCCTTCACTTGAATTTAATTGAGGTAAGTATCTTACTAGTGATTTGCCTTTAAAGCAATCATCCTAACCATATAACGATGAAAAGGCTATTTTATTTAATGTTATGGACGATTTCGACTTATATTTTATGACATGATGACTGAGGGCGTTCAGGTAATTTTTCATGAGTTAAGCGATTGTAATTATGATAAAGGATATATATGTGGACTGATACATGCTAAGTATTTATGGTATCTATTAACCTTTTTATTTGGGTGGTGTATACTTTACGACTGATTGTGTGTTCCTTCGAGTTCATACCTATGACTGTTTTATGCACCCTCAGTTCACATTTACGACTATTTTGTGTATCTTAGGGTATATACCTATGATTGATGTGTGCTCCCTTGGGATTGCACCTATGATTGATATATGTACCTTCGGGATACACACTTATGACTGATATGTGTTCCTTCGAGATCACATTTACGACTGATTTGTGACCTTTTAGGTTCACCATGACTGATATACTGTGAGTTGTACACTGATACCTAAATAGGAAGGTTAATATGTTACCTAGAGGGTCCAATAGTAGGTCACTTACTGAGTATTTCATACTCACCATTCCTTACTTTATGTTTTTCAGGTAATGATAGAAACAAACCGACGAGTGATAGACGGGACCTGTGACAGAGCCATATGGGAACAAAAGATATCGCTTCTGCTCAGTCTATGTCTTTAGTTATTTGAATGTTTTGATGTTAGGATTTAATGTCAGACGGAATATTTCATTATTTTGAATGTTTTCTTTGCAAACATTTTAAGGATCCCAAATAAATGTTTTGCTTATTTGTTTTTATCAAATTTTTATAAATTAATTTGGAAGTTGTCTCTATTGTTTTATCGAATTTTACGTTAAAGGTCAAAAGTTTTGAATGTGAAAGTGTAATTATGAAGCACGACCCTTGTTAGAGATCTCAAAAAGTCGAGTCGTTATATTTATTCTCTTGACTCTTTGAATGTGGTAGACTCTAATTGAAAAATATCGACCCAAAATTTCTCAAATCCAATTCAAAATTAAACTCTAAGTTGTAATTGAAATAATGCCACATAAAATATATTGAAATGAAAATTGATTTTTGAGTTATGTTTTATGGATTTAAGAGGCTATTTGGGGTGCTGAGATGATATAGGATGTCTGAAGTTCTGATATCTGGGGAGTTCTGATGTATGTATTTAGGATGCATAGCTGTGTTATCTGATTTCATATTGTTTAGGTGTGCAGAGTTGTTATGTCTGAGTTCATATATCTGTGTTTAGGTGTACAGAGTTGTTATATCTGAGTTCATATGTCTGTGTTTGGGTGTGTAGAATTCATATGTCATTGTTATATGATTTAGTTTTTTATACTCTAAAATAATTTACCTACATGAACACTATTTTTTTTAATCTCATAATTCAATTATTAAATCCATCCTATTTGGAATAAGACATTGATTGCATTTTTTTATTCTTTCCAATCTCAAGATGTGGTATACAATTCAATTTAGTATTATTCATTCCAAACTTCTCATTAAAGAAAGCCAAATGATTTTACAAAATAGTGTTAATTTAGACTAGATATGAAATTCATTAAATTCATTTCACTGATAATAAAAATTTAGGTCGGATATGAAATTCATTAAATTCATTCCCCTCAAAAGATTTTACATAATTTGATGGCCTTACACATGACCATTTTACAACTTGTTTAAAAAAATTTGCATCCATATCTAAGGGCCACATGCCACGGGCCATTTATACATGTCACAAAAAATCAACAAATATATGATACCTATGCAATAAGGGACTAGAGAAACTTACAAAAAATAATAATAAACCAACTTGCAAATACCGAGAACGTAATTAGTTAGTCTTGCCCAACAAATGCATGCAATACCTTCTTCTTAATGGTGGTGGAATGGCTAGAAAATCGTCTGTTCATTGAATATCATTCATCAACAGATCTACGAGGGTCAACTGATCGTCTTCCTCTAAACCCTCAACTTAATTGATCTGTTCAATGACCTCTTGACACTTCTTAAGCTCCAATTCATATTTCTCTTTCTGCCATTTGACAATTTTCTCCATTTTACTTTCCTGCACGTCCATGGTTGTGTGTACAATGTCAAGCATTTCAGATTGGAAGGGAGTCCTCTTGTGTTTCGTTCCTCTCGTATCGTTACTTGATCCAGTATGCCTACTGATGGGTGTATCTGAGAACACCTCATCCATGCCATCAACTATAGGTATATTCATGTCAAGTATACTTTCTTGTTGCTTATTAACTTATGATCCCAACTGAATATCCTCCAAATGATCATTTGTTGCAGATGCTTGATCATGCGAGGTTCACTGCCTTCACCAGTGGCCCTATCTTTCCTAAATACGATTGAAAGCTCATCATAGTGGGAGAATGGTTTGTGTCTCAAACCCCTCGCGTTGGGATGACCGATAGAAACATATATTATCTTAGAACATAATATTATATTCGAAAAGAGTTCACCATTGTAAGATAATAATATTTTAATGTGTTTTCTTACCCAAACTCATACATCGAAAACCTCTTTCTCTACTTCCACACATTTGAACTCGTCATTTCAACCAAATCCGCTACATGCATTACTCAGTATCTCAACGATGCACAATATTGTCGCTTTAAAAATCTAACTTTGCACTCTATTGTTGACAACCCAATGGAACAACTAGGAATCTTTTTGTTAAGTAGATGTTGTAGCCGTTGTAGATAGCCAGGCTTGAAGGTTTTACTATCAGCTTGCCAACCTGTTTCCACCATGTGCAATAGTGACTCCACTAACCATGCATCTTCAACCTTCATCCAAATGGATTTTGTCATTTTCTCACATTGTGTCATTTAGCTACATATATACATATATACGTGTAACTTAATAAAATAAATTGGACACAGTTAGATAAACAAACTTTTGAGTACGAATAGCATAGAACATGTTCCATCATTCACATGAACCAGTTAACACAACATAAATTAAGATCATTTAATACAGTTGTTTGAACTGAAAGATAACATAATCTAAAAGTAGAAATAAGTTATTTATAGTAAAGCAAATTGAACAAGAAACTTTGTGCTCATGATGCTTATTCTCATTCATCGAACATTCGCGTCGCCAGCTCATTCCTGAAATTGGTCCATTCGTCGAACGTTTCAATAAATTGTATATTTTTATTGCCGAACTCGTTAGATGCAGAATCTTCATCATCCGTTGTTTCGGACATTGTAGTTTGGCCCATCTCCCCCATTATCAGGTTGTGCAGTAGGTAACATGTCGTTATTGTTCTACATTGGATCTTAACTGGGTAGTAGGACTTCCCACGTAGTATCACCCAACGACCTTTGAGTACGCCAAGTGCTCTTTCCATGCAGTTTCTAGCAGATGAATGTTTCATGTTGAAAAATTTCCGTAGATTAGTCGGTGCATTTCTAGCACCACGCCATTCTAAAATATGGTACCGCTCTTCCCTCTATGGTGCCAAGAATCCCTCGGCATTGGGATATTTAACATCACATAGGTAATAATAACCTAGGCATGGTATATAGAAAATTAGTTGACAAACTATTTGCTCTTGAATCCAGACAGTGCAATCACAAAAGTTTATACCATTGGGAATCTTCAACCCGTGTGATCGAGAAATTGCATCCCTAACCATTCTAGAATTGACTACAGACTCTTCCCACCCTGACAACACAAACATGAACTCATCAGTTAGATAACAGATGACAAGCACATTTGTGGCTATCTCACCTTTCCGAGTATGATAGCGAGGACAATCAACTGCACTTACATTGACCTTGATGTATGTGTCATCCAATGCACCCAGACAGTTCTATATGGGATCATACATTGACAAAGGGATAAACATTTTCTGGTTTTCTAAAAATCTAGAACCTAATATTTAACTGAGAATGGAATTAAAATTATTGTAGTACCTTAAACCATTTCCACCTACTGTCAGTACAGTCGCTCGTGATAGGCTCCAATTTTTTAGTAGTAACCCTTGAAGTTGTAGTATTGTGGTTAGAACGGACCTAAAATGCCTCGAAACAGTTTCACCAGACCATGCGAACTATTGTTTAACTACTCGGTTCTTAATGTCATGCGCCAAAATGTGGAGAAAATTTTCCACCATCTCTTGGACGTCAACGAATTAAGTAAGTGCCAGAAGATCGATCGTCCTAAACATGTTATAAAGGATGACGAAAGTTTGTCTATCCATTCACGTGCTCTCGCGACAGTAGAAACCATTCTCATAAATAAGCCTAAAGAAGTTTATGTAATACCCTAACTCCTAATCTGAAGGAAATGAGGTTAAATAAGGAAATAGGATAGAACAAATAAAATTCGAGAAAATTTAGATAAAAATGATTTGAGTGTTATCTATATGTTGGTGAGCGCAAAGGGGCATACAGACGTGAGGGTATCTGAGAGCGAAATCAGTGAGAGCACTGAAGAATGGGAGCATTGAGAGCAGAATCAACGAGATTGAAGAGAGCCAGAAAGTGAGAGAGAGCGAGATTGGAGAAAATGGGAGAGAGTGAGAGTGGAGAGAGCGAGATCAACAAGAGCGTTGAGAGTGAGACGATCTGCTAAGGCTTTGCGATGGAGCCGTGCGAACTTGTGGTGCATTGGAGGTTGGACTGGCTTGTGGACCTAAAGGGATACATTCATTGGTAATGTTAAACTCCTGGGATAAACATTTTTTAAAAAATTAAGCAGATGAAGTGGCAAAAGGAGATTTCATACAAAAGACTTTTTATTAACTTAAGTAGGAGGTATACGATTAAGATTAAATGCAAATTAGATAATTTTGGGATGACAAACCCAGAATTAGACAACTCAAGCTCTGCCGGCAGTGTTAATGTTGGCAGCCTAAAGAAAAGCCATTTGTATGGTGAGTTGTCATGTGGGGAGAAGCTAGAGATGGCTATAAATAGAAAGCCTCAGCGTGAAGCTTTAACTCGTGCAAAATTAAACATTTCAGTGTTAAACATCTTGATTAGAGAGTTGGTAATTAATGGTCAGGCTGCCATTGGTATTGAAGTCAAGGAGATCGAAAGTTGCAGCAGCACTAGTTTTGTTGAGTAGAGGAGATATTTACAAGTAAATTGCGTTAGGAGGATTTGCTGACGGTGAGTGGTTACTATATGTTTTGATTTATGCATGTATACATATATGTATGATGCCTATATGTTGAGGTAATATCAAATATGCATGAAAAGAGATGTATGGTTTTAATATTGTTGTGAGTGTCGTGATATTGCATGTTATGTGCGGTGGAAACTTGAATTATACCCGGGATATGGTTAGTATGCTTGAAAAGGGTGCTTGGTGGGGAAATATAGTCGACTTCGATCGGCGGGAAATGATAGTCGGTGACGACCGACGAGAAAATATGGCCAAGTTACCTAAGCATAACTAACGGGAAAGAATTAGTCGATGTGCATATTGGCGGGAAAATGGGGTATAAGGAAAGTTTCCATAAAATTGTTGTTGTGTTGTTGAGTTGACAGTAGTTGACCATTAACAGGAAATGATTCAGCGGCTTGGCTGAGGAAATAGATTTGAAATGGTATTAATGTGTTGTTGATTGCATCCTGTTTTCCTTAAAAGTTTATTTTTTATAAGCTAAGGCTTCGTTTGTAAAAAAAAATATACCACTCACTGGGCTTATTAGCTCATGTTTTCCAAATGTTTTCTTATATCCCCCCAGGTAGCAAAGCGGAGCGTTCGAAGAGGAGTCCACCACCCACCACCACCATCTCAGAATTTGGTAAACTCTCAGGGCACGACTCAGACCATGTAACAAAGAGTAGAGAAAATTTAATTATATGTATAAATGGATAGGGGGAATACTGTAAACTTATTAAAGTTTGTAATAAATATGAGGGGAAATATTAAATATAAGTATTGTCTTAAGATGCTAGTTACCCCCACGCTCCCTTCCCGGTCTTGGGGATTAAGGCTTGGGAGGAGGTGTGACAGTTTAGTTGTCTAATTCGATGTCTATGTAGGAGGGTTGGTTCTCTATTCTATGATGGTCATTTAGTAATAGGCCAACGTTAGGAATAGTTATCGTTGGGACGTGGTAATGATTGAAAGAATAGTAAAGACTTCTTCATTTTCCATATTTTGGGATAGAAACCTAAAATCCTAGGATACAAAAGGAAAAATACTTTTATTAGGGATTGAGACTCAATTGAAATACATTACTTATATTAGAATTAGTACTTAAGATTATTTTACCAATTCTCCCTTATTTCCCAACGACTTATGTTAGAACTATTACCTAAAATTATTTTGGTTATTATCCCTTTCTTCCCAACGTCTTTTAAATAATTCTTTACTATTGTTGTTTAAAAAAAACTCAGTCAAAATTTAGGATTAATCGTAAATAGTCAACGAGTATGATGCATACTAAAACATGGACTAAAAATTCTTGATTGAGTACCGATAAAAAAAATTCTTGGTTGAGTACCAAAATGTTGTTGTTTTGCAGTTTTTTATTTTTTATTTTTTATTGGAGGGTTTAACTAGTAGATTGGTTAAAAAAAATCTCATTTGTACCAATTGATCCAAAATGCAAATGCTTGATATATAAAAGCTTAATAAGCTATTATATTATTTAGCTAATTTATTGAAAACTAAATCTGAACAATTAAATTTAAGATTTTTTTCAATGTCAATTATGCACTTGGAAGTGGCTAGTGAATGAAAGCATCATAACCTCTTTACAAAAAAAAAAATATATTTTTACTTGTTATTATGAAAATGTTTTGCAATTATCTACACATATTATTAACTATAGCCCAAATTGTTTTGCGATTTTCTTTTACTTGTTAATAAAAAAAAATGTTTTGCAATTTTCTTTTACTTGTTAGTAAAAAAATTCCTTTTACTTGTTATTATGAAGCGGTCAATTCTACACATCTTATTAATTATTGCCCAAATTTACAATTATTTACAATTAACTATTGCCCAAATTGCCAAAATGCACAAAGATAAAATAATTTATGAAAGTCATTGTTGTTGGGATTGGTGTCCTAATTCTCCCGGAGTCTCGTTGTTTTGTAAAGATACACATTGTTTAATGAATAAAATAAAGGTTATTTAATTCTAGCATTTACTCGTATCCAATAAACAAAACTTTTTGGTTATCTTATGTGAATTTAAGCATGTATATGTGATATACAAGTAGATCATGCCTTAAGTGATAACCTAAATAGGTCTGTAGTATAAGGATTAAGGTGGGATACCTGATCCTTGTGACACTACGGATACGACCCACTTTGTAGAGGTTTGAAAGTGTTGTAAACTACTAAGATGGTAGATCCTGACCATTCATGTGGAGACATACGAGCGGGGGTGTCCTATACAAAGAGTTTGTATAAGACCTGGACCACGAGATGACAAGATTCTGTATATAATGCTGTTGATACAAGAGACTTATATCTCACCTAAACGACCATAGGTGACACGATCTCAATCCTAAGTGTTTTGGGAACTCCTGCCTTTGAAGACGGTCCTTTAATTAGTATGAGTGAGAGTGGCCAAATTGCCAACTCAAAATGCCTACTTTTTGGGGACTTCTCTGATTTGGGAGCTAGGAAATCGATCCACAAGATGGAATTCACTCCTTTCTGGGATAAGTAGAAAGATTGCTCCCTTAAGGGGCTGATTCCGGGGCTTGAACATAGTGGCCACAACTTCTCTTTGGAAGAAAAGAATCAGTCATAGTATGACTATGACTTATGTTCATTAGAAGGATCAGTGGTACTTAAGAAGACAGATGTAACTAAATGGGTATAACGGTTATTGGCCCAACTGTACTTACGAGCGATTTATGAAGGGTTGTTGTATTGCCAATTGGTTAAGATGGACACATAATATATCTGTAGTGAGGAGAGTTCAGCTGTCGGTCTTTAATGGAGTGCCTAACAGTTAACAGATGGTGGATCCCGTGACCAAAGAGTTTAGTTAGTTATTCACGTACCGTTGGAGCTTCGAGCTACAGGTCCATAAAGTCCCTTTGGTAGCTCAATGGATTCAGTTGAGGATCAGTTCATGGTGTTGATTTGAAATGTTCAATTGACAAGAGGTATTTTGATTATATATGATATAATCGGTATGATGTATAAGATACCTCTAGTGGAGGATTGATGTAAATGAGATTTACATTAAGTACCATGGAATAGAAAAAGAACTATGGTTTATATGTTTCATGAGATAAAATATTAAAACTATAGGTTATAAATATAGTATGATAAGTTGGTTATCATGTATATTTATAATAATATTAATTATTAGATAATTAATTCTTTTTCTTTAATAACCAATTGAGTAGGTGGTTATTGGATTTTCATGGTAACCGTGAGATAAAAGGAAAATGGTTTTCCTAATTTTAGTAACTGTTGAAAAGTTTTTCATAAAAATGTTATTGAGATTTCTCTCTCACAAAAAAGGATCTCATGGAGTTGTCAAGTAAATATAGATTTACTAAACGATAACTAGGGCGAGCTAAACGATCTTGTAGTGGTGAGCTAAACGATCGTACAGTATTTACCAAACGATCGCATAGCTTTTGCTAGACAATCGCTTGCCCTAAGTAAACGATCGTATAGTATCTGTAGGCGACAGACCGAGCTAAACGATCGCATAGCTCTTGCTAGACGATCGCATAGCTTTAGCTAAACGATTAGACATCGACCTATACGATAGGTCTCCACCATCTCCCACTTGCCCAGATGTGTACACGATCGGTGTTTCCTCCTTCATCTTCCTCATTCCAAGTCCGAACAAAGCCCACCCTCTAGATTCTCACATCGAGAATACCAAGGTAACCTTGTTAGTGGTGTCATACTCAACTCGACACCATCAAGGTGTTGTAGAGGCCGTTTGTGCTGTTGCTGAGGAGTTCGTGGCCAAGGCGATCGTTGAGGACGAGCACGAAGTGTTCGTGCTGTGTTGAAGTCGTGTAGATCGAGCGTTCGAGGTTGCTGTTGTTCGAGCAGTCATGCGCAAAGGAGCGTGGAGATGCATCTTCAAATGTTCGTAGAGTTTTCTCTTTGTTCATTTGAGTTTTTATGCTGTAATTTCTATATTAATTGTATAACCGTTTGTTTCTGTATGATTGTAAATGTATTGTTCATTCATGGTTGTAATTTGGAATAATCTTATTTCCGCTGCTCATGGAAATCTCGAATCCGATTTCCTTCAATTGTATAACATAAATGAAACTACTAAAATATGTAAACATACAGAATTAAAATAGTATGTATACAAAATGCCCAACAAATTATCAAATTACAAACATACAATTACGAATAATATATAGTACTTATCAATGAATAAATAAATGTACAAAATAAACAACAATAATTTGTTACAGTAAATAAACAACAACAATTTATTACAGTAAAAATTGGTATATAACGTAACACAAACCTCAAACTAATGGAATGTTGGATTAGTTTAGGCTGCACAACAAGAAGAACGAAACAAGTTAGTAAAACAAAAAGGAGATGAATTACTTAATAAAAAACTTGTTTAAGAAAGAAAGTTCATGCCTTTGTTACTTGTAAGTTATCTATGAGTATAGAGTCTAGGAGTTGCAAGATCAAATTTGAAATTAGAGCTAAAACAAAAGATGATGAACACATTAGTGTAACAAACCATAATAACTAAGAGGATAGAACTTTCCATACCTTAACACCTTCAATAGGTGAAAGAACACAACGACACCCTACCACTCATGAAATAATAAAGTTAGAAAAAAGAAAAGTATGGTCAATGGATGCAACTCACTCAATTGGAAAAAAAAAAAAAAAAAACCTTGGACGTGGAGGACTCTCGAATTATTGAAGGTAGATGAGGAGGAGGTTATATAGGCAAGAGAAGAAGAGGTGGTAGTTCAACATTAATTGAAGCCCAAAAAAATCAGAATAAATTAAATATAGATTTGATAGGCCTTAGGTTTTATTTTACTAATCATAGATCAATGAACTCAATCCATTTCATGGAGTGGTTGAGCTATTAATGGTGTGGTTGACTCATTAATGTATATGCAAAAAAAAAAAAAAATTGAATGAGATGAAGTTCAATCAGCAAAGAAAGGCATTAAATAGAAGTGGGTGGAGTTCAATTAGCAAACAAAAGCATTAAATAGAAGTGGGCGGACCATTAAATAAGTAAAAAAAAGAATACAAATAATAAATCATGGTGTATATCAATATATCAGAGAATAACAACGTGAAATGGAACACATAATTAAACACAAGAGATGAATGAAATTGAAAACACACACACACACACACATATATATATAAACTGCAAGTTCAGAACATAAAAGATGAAATATATCAGAGAATAACATCATAAACTTATCAGAGAATAACAACATGAAATGAGTTAGAACATAACTAAAAACAAGTGAAGCAACCCCCTAATTAAACACAATGAGTTGGAACAGAACTAAAACAGGAGGAATGAAAACATAACTAACACAAAGAGATTTTATAAAGAAACACAATGGGATAAATATATCAGAGAATAACAACATGAAGTGGAACACATACACAATAGATGAATGAAATTGAAAACATAAAAAAAAAAAAAAAAAACAAACAAACAAAAACTGCAAGTTCATAACATAAAAGATGAAATATATCAGAGTATAACATCATAAACTCATCAGAGAATAACAACATGAAATGAGTTGGAACAGAACTAAAAACAAGTGAAACAACCCTCTAATTAAACACAATGAGTTGGAATAGAACTAAAACAGGATGAGTAAAAACAGAACTAACACAAAATGAGATTTTATAAAGAAACGCGATGGGATAAGTATATCAGAGAATAACAACATGAAATGGAACATATAATTAAACACAACATATGAATGAAGTTGAAAACATTAAAAAAAAAAAAAGAAATAAAAAAACCGCAAGTTCAGAACATAAAAGATGAAATATATCAGAGAATAACACACAATGAGAATAACACATAAAAGGTAAAATATATCAGAGAATAACACGGAATGAGATTTTATAAAGAAATAATCAAATTTAGCAAACTCATCATCGGCCAGGATGGTATTCTCCCCACCGAGCTTCACTGTCAATAACCCCATACCATGCATTCAATGATCGAAAACCCAAAAAAGTTTCACCAATGACCAAAATCCAAATGTAAAATAGGTTAAAGGTGAAAGGAGGACCATCAAACCGACAAAGGACTAGTTGAGTTTTTCAATGAAGCATCAAGGAGGAAGGGGACTAATCCGAAAATCAATAGATCAGTCAAGAAACTATGAAAAAAATTGAGAGTTAGAGTTAGACGATAGGGTTTGAGATGAGAGATCTGAAGGATTTCAGATTTGAGGGTTTGAGATAAGAGATTTGAGGGATGAGAAACGTGTGAGGGAAGGAGAGAAGATATCTGAGGGATGAGATCTGAGAAATGAGAATCGCGTGAAGGAAAGGGGAGAACGAAGATCTGAGGGATGAGATCTCAGAAATGGGAATCGCATGAAGGAAGGGGGAGAAGGAGATTTGAGGGATGAGAAAAGAAGGAGGGAAAAGGGGGATACGAGATCGAAAGGATGAGTTTTGAGAATGGGATTCGCATGCGCGAAAGGGGAGACAAGAGATCAGAATGACATATGAGAAAGAAGAGAGGAGGAGACGTGTGAGGGAAATGGGAGAAGGAGAGACATGTGAGGGAAATGGGAGAGGGAGAGACGTGTGAGGGAAATGGGACACAAACGAAATACCCCCTCCAAATTGAATTACTGTTTGCAAACCATTGGGCTAGACATTTGAAATGGGCGATATATAAAAACGGGCCCCCCAAACATTGAGATGATATAGGATCTTAATGAGTTCTCAACTCATATTGACCCCCAAACACCCCCTAAGTGAGTTTTGATTTTACCCAATTGGGCCCAATAATGACGTCCTCAGCATGCCGCTAATTGTTGGAAAAAAAAAGTACCTTTTAAAGTCCAAATATCAACTAAATACTAGGGACTAAATTTGTAATTTTAATTTCTGTTTTCTAATGGATTTGTAGTTTAGGTGAAAAACTACTATGTGTATTGTTCTAATCCATATATTTTTGTATTTATAATGTTGGGTAAATTATATTCTTGGTCCTTAAAGTTTGAATTTAGTTTCTAGTTGACTTTTAAGATTTTAGAAGTGACAATTTATGGGGCGTTTGGGGAAAGGACTATCCTAAGACTATAATAACCACCTCTTACTACAATAAATACTATTTTATATTTCCCAATTAGTTACAGTCAACACTATCTTAAAACCCCCATTTGCTACCGTTTTTACTATTTTTACTATTTTACATTCATCATTTTTCTTATTATTTGCTATAGAGTTTACTATTTTCTTCTCGAACTAAAATAGTTTACACATCAAACATATATTATTCTAACCTAAAGTAAAATAATCTACACCCCAAACAAACTATTATAATCAAACTATAATAATCTAGAATTATAATAACCAACTTATTGCCCCAAACACCCCTCTAGAGTTCCTTTTAATGATTACTAAGTGCATATTTGATTTGCTCTTATTTGCTCACTCATTTGATATATTTTTTAATACAACGATAGAGATAGGGGATCAAACCTTCGACTTTTAGAGAAGAATATCATACTAAGCTAGATCATGCTAAGCTCGCTCCGGAACTCCCTCATTTGAGAAATGATTAATTTCAAATTTTCATATATTTAAAAAGAAAAATCAAATTAATTTAATATTAAATTAAAATAGCATAATTTAATTTCTAAATTTTAAGATTGACGAGAAACTGGTTTATATGATTAAATTTTGGAAAAAAAATCATTATAATATAGCTCTAAGTTTATAACGCTACAAAAGTGTAGGGAAAAAAACAAGTAGCATAAACTCAAACTTAAATAACTCTACACTTCAAACACAAATTTAATAACTATATTTTAAATAATTATGCACCTCAAATACATATTTAAATGACTTTTTATACTAAACAACTCTAGGTTAAATAATGCTAAACAATACCTTCTCCAAACACTCACTTAAATAAGTGATTGTCTGATTAACTACAGATTCAATATTAATAGGTATGTTATTTCTCCAAATACAAATATAATTTTTTAAAAATATTTTACATTTTAAAATACCATTTTCACTCATATGTTAATATTTTACAGTTTTTGTGGAGTGGTGAGTGAAATTTAGCATCATTAATTGTTTAATTTTAAAACCTAAAAATTAGTATGGAACAAACCTAAAATTTTATAGACTTAAGAAATGTAATTTGAACATTAATTTATATTTTTTGACCAAATATTTTGTTGATGCCAAAATTTGAAATGGAAAAAACGCACATGATCTTCACATAATAGTAATAGTAACAATAAATTTGTAATTTGAGAAAAAATGTGACTTGTAAGAAGGAAAGATATGCATACCAATGTGGTGATTGTCACACAAGTTTCATTGCGTAGATTAAAAAGTTTGAGTATTAGAATATACTTACCTTACCCTAAAGCTATTGTATTTATAGGTCTAATTGAAACACTAGGCCGGGACATGTGAGGGGGTGTGCCTCGTTTGATATTTTGCTAGGATCGGCCTCAGCAAGCATGTTGGTTTGGTCAAGGCCCAAATCGTCCTCTTTTTAAAGCCCATTTTAATCTTAAGTTGCCACTTTCTACCTGAATTTTGCTATTTACTTTTGTTGAATCTAATTTTACTTCATGTCTATCTTTGGTACAAAATCGGCCCTAACACACTTTAATTTATATTAATTGCTTAATCAGTATGTGTTATGAATGATTAATTGAAATATTTAATATACTTTTACGGAGATCAGTGTCTTAACCATTCAATTAATAATCTTTTATTTCCTACAATTAAATAGTTAACTATACAATTAATGCCATAAATTTCAATGAGCATTACTTTGCCGTCTTGAAAGTCCACATGGTTCAATCTCTACTGCAATTGTGAATGTAAAAAAAAAAAAAAAAAAACATTCTTTATTGAAAAAAAAACCATCATGAATTTTTAAAAAAATTAAATTATAAGTAAAATTTCTAAACTTCAAGATTGTATCTATTTAATCATCGTGCAAGAGATCGATATTCGGACTTAGTACTTGATCGGGCAACGACATGCTGCTCCTTGGAGCTCCAAGAAACACACAATAAGCAGAAATTGATTTTCTATCATCGAAATCACATCCCCAATCTACATCTGTATAAGCTGTAATTTATAGAGAAGTTGAATTAGGAATATACTGTCTATAATGTAATGTGCTTTTAAGTACCTAAGTACACACTTTATTGTTTTCCAACGAACCATTGCAGGGGAATGTAAAAACTGACTCAACTTATTTATTATATAGAAAATTTCTGGTCTTGTGTGTGAGACATATTGTAATGCCCTAATTGTACTTCGATAAAGAGTTGGCTTTTTCATAGCTTCTCTCTCATTCTATATAAAATGACACCCTGTTATAGCTGGTGTGTTGCATGACTTTAAATGAATGAACTCCAATATATCTAGAAGATCATTTATATGTTTTGTTTGATTCAAATAGAAACTTGTGTCATCGTTGTGAACTTCAATCCCTAAGGAATAGGACAAATCTCCTAGATCTTTTAAAGCAAACTCCTGATTTAGATCTACAACTTTCAACATATACAAGTATAAAAAAATTAGTTTGGTTAGTAATAAAATAGAAAAGTGAATTGTCTGCCCTATAATTTTTTAAGTCCCAACTTAGGATGGCACTTTTCAATTTTTCATACCATGCCCTTGGTGCTTGCTTCAGTCTATATAGAGATTTGTCGAGCGTTTATCTACAAAACCATCAGGTTGCTTCATGTAGACATCTTCATCCAATGTTCCATTAAGGAAAGCATCGTTGATGTCAAGTTGTCTACTACTTCGCCATGCGAGATAGCTAAGGTTAGAATGATGCGGATTGCAGATGATTTTATCATAGGAACTAAAAGTCTCCTTAAAATCCCTTATCTTCTAACCTAGCTTTAAGCTTTTGCACACTGCCATATGAATTCCTTTTGGTCTTGAAGAACCATTTGCACCCAATTATATTATAATTAGTCAAGTAAGGCACGAGCTTCCACATATCATTCTTCTTTAATGCCTACATTTCTTCTTTCATAGTTGTTGTCCATCTTGTAGATTTTAGTGCTTCTCAAACGGATTTGGGTTCCTCACATCATTTTGAGCCTTAGAAGTTAAATAGCTGAATTGTTTAGGTTTTTATATACCACTCTTTGATCTAGTTTGCATAGGATGAGAAGACAAAACAATATCAATAATAGAATTAGGTAAAACTGACTCTTCGAGAATGGGTAGGCAAGTTAAAGTTGTGAGTGATCCTACTAAATGTAGACAAATTTGGTTGAGAATATTAGAAAAAGTAGGAAAGTTTAACCAATAAACTACTGTATTGAGTGATCGTTGTTTCTCAACTAAGGTAGTAAAAAACCCATATTTAAAAAGAAAGTCATGCTCATTGAAGATCACATGCCTAGAAATGTAAAGCCTTCCACCAGAACTCAAGCATTTGTGACCTTTATGTGATTCATTGTATCCCCAAAAAAGAACACATTTAGTGTTATGATATTGGAATTTATGAGATTTATAAGGTCTCAGACATGGATAGCATGCACTTCTTGAGGAAATTATGATCTAGTTTAACTTTGAATGCTTTTCCCCAAGGTGAGATATACTTAAGAATTGATGTAGGAAGTCTATTAATTAGATAGACTGTTGATGTAAAAGCATCCCACCAATATCTAAGGGGCATTGAAGCTTGAGCTAGTAAAACAAATCTCATCTCAACAATGTGTCTATGGTTGCTTTCAACAATTCCATTCTGTTCACTAGTATGAGGACATGGATGTCTAAAACTTATCCCTTGTTCCTTTAAATAATTGAAAGATGGTTTAAATTTACCACTCCAATCACTCTGAAACACTTTGATTTTCCTCTCAAACATGTTTTTCATCGATCTTGAGAAGTCATCCACAAAACTTATGTAGTAACGAAATCCAGCTGTAGAATTAATAGGTACAGGTCCTATAAATCACAACGAATTAATTCAAGAGGACGAGTTATAGTTGAAATTGAAGGTTTAAAAGGCAAGGCATGGGATTTTCCATATTGACATGATTCACAGAAGCTTTGTTTACTTATAACAGAAGGAACTTTTACATTGCTATTCTTGAAAACATAAGATAACACCCTTTTATATGGGTGATCTAATCTTAATACCATATATCCCTGGAGACTTTTTACCATGTCTAACATGAGTAGTTGTGTTGTCCCAGATAACAATGATCTTCTCATTCACAATCACAAATTACTCAGAAGTAACGGTCAAGAATAATTCTAGAGTCAAGGGATGCTAAATGCTTGAGGCTTGAAACTCTTCTGTCGTTTACCTGATGGCAGCTTAATCGTGTAAACGAAGCTCCAAGAACTAAATAATAGTTCAGTTATGTAAATGATAGGTGGAAGCACTAGACGATCATGTAGACGACAGTTGACTGAAGCTAAATGATCGTATAGACGACAGCTGAAGAGCTAGACGATTGGACGTGGAACTAAACGATCGAGTACATGATGCGATAGGAACTACACGATCGTGTAAACGATACTCTAGTAAATGCTAAACGATCGTAAAGTTAGAAAGAAAGAACACAGAAGTTTAAGTAGTTCGGCCAAAGGCCTACGTCCACTATGCAAATTAGGAGGGTCTCTTTTATTACTTCTTCTTCAAAGTTATTACAGAACGGATGCCTTGCTCTGTCTCGTTTTCTTATTATGTTATTCTCACATTCATTTTTATTTATATATACAGGTGCAATGGTCAACGATGAAGCTCTGGTGGTTACAACACATAACAGAAAGAAATCGACAATGGTTCAACTACCTGCAATCTTGTTTTTCTTGTCTTCGGTTCTTTCTGTAACAAGTTGCAATAAAAGAATGATCAACCTCTCTTTTGGAATTACAAATAACTTATACTATTCTAGAATTGGAAATAACTTCATGACTTCCTAATTTGGAAAAGGAACTACTTCTGTGATGATTAGGCTTATATAGAGGCAAACTCATTTGATATAGTCATCTTTAAGGATCCCCTACATTAGGTTCTCCTTGTGGATTTATCCTTCACAAGACAATAATTAAAGTCAAATTCAACAATACACTGATTATCAACTGTAAGTTTGCAACGCTAAGAAGATTTCTTGAGATGTGAGGTACATGAAGAATATCTTTAAGGAGAATGGATGAATGACTTAGAAGATTATTAATGAAACTAGATCCAGCATGATGAATTTTAAGTTTCTGACCATTGGCAATAGTTAGAGAGTTCTTACCATGATACTCAGATTTGATGTTAAGGTTCACAAGATCAGTTGTGATATGGCTAGTGGCCCACTATCTGCTAGCCAAGGTGTAGCCACATATGTTGAATTTTGACTTTTATTCCTTGATAATTTTCTACATTAGATTGCACTCCATAATAATTTTTTTTACTAAATCGATGATAACATACAACAACACTGTGCCTATACTTGTTGTAAACTTGACAGGTAGGCTTGGAATTGTTCTTATAAGGTGAAAAGCGACCATGTCCTCTTCCTCTTTGATTTTAATTTCTTGCCATAATTTTTGCTATTCTAACTTCCTTCTCCATGATTGTTTTGCTTATTAAAAGCCACATTAGCATTAGCAGTTTCAGTCGCATTACCACTAGATTTAACAACGTTCAGGCCAACCAACTTCTTTTCATAAGTAAGAAGTGTCGAGTACATATCATACCAATTTATATTTTCTTTTCCTTCAACTTTGCATACAATAGGCAGATATTCTACTTCTAGACCATATATTACACATGACATTAAATATTTTAAAGTTACCGGTTCACCAGCCAGCTTTAGATCTTTAAAGGTCTATTTCATAAAGCCCAGGTAATCTGTCATTCTCATATTACCTTTCTTTGTGTTCTGTAAAGCATTTCTCAGTTGATTAATCTATGCTCTACTAGTATCCCCATACAGATTTTCTAAAGCACTCCATACTTCTCTCAAGGTCTTGAACTCAATGACATCACAAGCAATAAATGGTTTCATTGATCCCAATAACCATCCTAGGAGAGCTTGACCAACTACATTTCATTCTTCAAATTATGGATTTATAATCAACGTAGATTTAGTTTCTTTCTTCCCTCCTTATTATGTTGTTTCTTCAAAATAGGAAATAAATTCAACAGGTTTGGTTTTTGTTCCAAGAACAAAATTCTCAACTTTTTGACCTTAACCATTCTACGCCATTAGGAGTAAATTTTGACATCTAATTTCACTGTTAGGACAGTCCCCCGAGGATGTCCAAAGGAAGCATTGGAAACTAGTGAGGCAAGGGATACATTTGTGTTGGTACTGCATTTGAAGTAACCACCTAAGGTTGTGGTGTATTGTTTTCTACTCTTTCTGTTTCCATGGAACTCATAGCTCTGATACCAACTTTAATTTTAGATAAAACTCTCTATTTATTTTATTGATTGATTGGGGCCTAAATACCCAAAATTTATAGGTACAATGGAGTGTGGTTACAAATAAGCTGAACCCACTACTATACTAAATAAAACAAACTAACTTGCCCACTATTGTCAGTTACATAAACATGTTTCTTATATACAAATAAAATACAATTATTACATGAGAAAAAACAATTAAATAAAACATGTTATATGGTCTTTCACTTTCAGGTACATAAGACGACCTATGATGAAGCCATGTCAGGAACAATTGGAATTTTTAAAGACTGCCATGTAGTAAGGTGAAGAGTTGAGATTAATGAGTTGTTTTAACTACATGATCCTTAAATTTTCATTTTGTATTGACTAAATTATTATTGTTCAATTTTTGTCTATTCAAATATGTCGAAGGTGGACAATGGATCCTTAACCTCGTCATCTGATATTACAGTTAAGGTTTCTATTAAACCCATATAACGAGCAGGTGAGTTTGGAACCCTTCCATTACGTTAAGGCTCCTTCAACTATTGAGGTGGATGTACGTGACTAGATGAACGAACATCAACAACTTTTGTTGATGTACTAGCCTCTTCAACATCTCTTGTTGAAGTGTTAGTAATTTCATTGAAAAGTTCACTCAACAGGATCTTACTGTGGGGCTTATGCTCCCTGATGTGGTTATCTTCTAAAAATGTAGCACTTGTCGATATAAATAATTTATTTTCTTTAGAATCATATAAATAACCACCCCTCGTTCCCTTGGAATAGCCTACAAATAGCACAATTTTGAACGAGGTTCTAGTTTCTTAGGATTTGCCTTAAGTACATATGTTAGGCTACCCCAAATTTTGAAATGACTTTAACTACCTTTACGACCATTTCATAATTTTAAAGGTATTTCAAAAACATTTTTGGACAGAACGCAATTCAAAATGATAAACTGGAGTCATTACTGCATAACCTCAAAACAAATCAGGTAAATGAGCATAACTCATCGTATACCAAACCATGTTCAACAAGGTTCTATTCCTTCTTTCTGATACACCATTCTATTGAGGTGTACCAGGTGTTGAGAGTTGGGATGCGATTCCATATTCTATCATATAGTCCTAAAATCTTAAATCCATATACTCTCTACCTCAATTTGATCAAAGTGTCTTAATTATTTTACGTAATGAATTTTCAACTTCAGCCTTATACTCTTTAAACTTTTCAAGAGCTTTAGACTTATGATGCATTAGGTAAACATACCCATATCTAGAATAAGCATTTGTGAAAGAGATGAAATATTTAAACCTTCCTCTTGCCTTAACATTCATTTCGAATGTACAAGTTTTAAAGGTTCTTTGACTCTACGACATTTTCCAATAAAAATGTCTTTTAGTCATTTTGCCTCCAAGGCATGACTCACATACTGGTAAAGAGTTTTTTTCTAACTCACTTAGAAGTCTATTTTTAACCAACCTCTCAATCCTATTGAGATTTATGTGACCTAATCTTAGATGCCAAATACGAGCATTTTCTTTAGGAAAAATCTTTTGTCTTTTATGCTAAGTTGTTGCAGTTCTAAATATTTCAGTATTTAGAAGCGTCTTAGTTGCTAACGACCTTAGCACATATAAATTACTTTCTAAGTTTGCAAAACAAATTTGAACACCATTCTTGTAAATAAACATTTTATCTATATTAAAGGTAATAGAATTATGTTGTTTAAGAAAACACTTTACAGAAATCAAGTTCCTTTTTAGACCACAATAAACATTGTTCAATAACAAAAAAAGATTTATGTAAAAGTAATCTAACGCCTCCCACTACTACCGCTGAGATGACTTACCCAGTTCCAACCCGCATCGTTATCTTGCCAAGCCCGAGCTACTACTAGGAACTAATTTTCTTGTTTGACCTACTTTTTCTCTACCAAATTGTAACGACCCAGATCTGTACGCATACAGGAAATTAAATATCAAATAATAAGCAGGACGAAGTTTTATTTAAAGGGGTGGAAATTTAGAAAAAAAAAATAATAATAATAATAAATAAATAAATTGGAAATTGGAAACTTATTCATTATCCAAAAGATAATGAATAAGGGAGCGAAGCAAGGACGACGAGAAAGTGAGAGAGAGCGAGAGCCACACCAACGAGAAAACTGGAAAAACGAGATTCTGAGAAGAGAGCTGCGCGATCGAAGGAAGAATTGAGAGAGCGAGAAACCCAGCGAGCGATGCTAGCGAGATTAAGGCTGGCGAGAGTAGAAAAGAGCGAGATCCCTGGAGAGAGTGAGATTGAAGGAAACTTGGGAGAGAGCGAGAATGTAGCAAGGAAGTTGGAGAAGAGCGAGAGTAAAGAGAGCTATTCTTAGCGAGACAGTAGGAAAAGCGGGAGCGGGAGCGAGAGAGCGAGAGCGGGAGCGAGAGCGAGAGAGCTAGCGGGAGGGAGCAGGACGGAGAGCGAGAGCGAGTGAGCAAGAACGAGAAAGCTGAAAGAGAGCGAGAGCGGGAAAAGCTGGAGGAGAAGCGAGACGAAGAGAAAATTTGGAGAGCGAGAGTGGAAGAGAGCGGGATTTTCAGCAAGAAAGCTCCAGAGTAAATTCCTAGCGAGGAAAACGGGAGAGAGCGAGATTTTAAGAGCAGAAGTGAGTGAGATTTGGACAGAAGCGCGAATTATGCGTTAAAATTGGCCACGATCTTATAGATTATACATGGAAAAACCCTAAAATTGAATACAAACAAAGAATGATGACGTAAGGGCAAACATTAGCCAAAATTAGGTGTCTTATTGAGAGAAATCCATAAACCATAAGTAATTTTAAAGAAGCCACCTGTACGATGATTTGTCACAACTGAGAAGAGCTGAAAAATACTATAAATAGGACCCTTTGCGAAGATTTAACCCATTCTCAAATAAATCTCAGTAACATAGTATCGTGTGAAAAAGTAAGTGTGAGTTAGGAAAGTTTCTATGAAGAAGAGAAAAGCTCGGGTAAAGTGCTGCCCAAATTTCTTCTTTTGATTTTAAAAAGGGAAAACTCTGCTGATAAAATCATAAAGAATAATAAGGAATAATTAGATCACAGTCAAGGTAAGTAGTTTATCTCACCCTCTCTTTAAATGTTCTATGGTAGTGTACCTTTATTATATTGCATGGTTATATTAATTGTTATATTGCATTACATGTTTTAGAACACGTTTCTCTACAAGGGACCCCATGCATTATGTTTGTTCACGATTACGTTAAAACCAAGTTTTAATTAGATGTAAGTTATGCTTTCAGTCTAATCTTATGGTTATGTTAATGGTTGATGTTGGATGCGTTCTGGCCCCTACTGACTGCATGACCCGCTAATCATCAGATGGGTTAGTTTCCGCTTAAGTCCTCATCTTCCTATCAGGGCGGGAAAGATTTATGTTGGAAGCATAACGTTTATGCTAATGGTTGATGTTGGATGCGACTCTGGCCCTACTGACTGCATGACCCGCTAATCATCAGATGGGTTAGTTTCCGCTTAAGTCTCATCTTCCTATCAGGGCGGAAAGATTTGTGTTGGAAGCATAATGTTTTATGCTAATGGTTGTTTGTTGGATGCGACTCTGGCCCTACTGACTGCATATGACCCGCTAATCATCCAAATGGGTTAGTTTCGCTTAGGTCCTCGTCTTCCTATCAGGGCGAGAGATATTATGTTGAAGCATAACCGAACACCACATGTTATTATACGTTTTTCCCCAAATCATATTTTTCATGACATGTTGTTTGGATTGTGCATTTGGGTCACTTACTCTACGTTGAGAACTACTTACTGGGTATATTATGTACTCATCCTATATTTTTACAGACTTTGTAGGTAAGAACACAGCGTAGAGGGCAGAGTTGGACGTCACTCAAATGGCCAACCATCAAACTCACCTATTATAGGCACATGCATTTGTACCACCACGCTAATGTTTTATGGATCCTTTGGTGTTTTGAAATAAAATTAAATTTCTATATAGTTTTTCTATCTAATTAATAAAATTTAGATATGTTCTTTGAAATTTCAACCAAAACTCATCTCATGATAGAAAAGTCTAAGTATGCATGTCGTAGCAGTCGGATCATAAGGTTTAAGGATCCGGGCGTTACACAAATACTTGGGACAGTTCTGTTTCTAGTGTCTTTTCTAGTTGGAATGGAAACATTTTTCTTTGGCAACCTTGACCTTTTTATCCCTCTGGGCCGCAACATGGTTAGCTTTATGTTGGAATACAGAAACACGCAGCGGAAGAAAATAGGATCATTAAGCATTCTAGTTCCTTAATTTTTACATCAAAATAAGCATATTCATAGGGTAACAAGATGGTTTTAAGGAACACATACCTTTGAAGAATTCCTCTCCGAATCCAAGCTGCTCTTCATGTGATTTCAGCTCCAAATCTTCAGTGAACCACCAAGAGATCTTCTATACTATTCTTAGCCTCAAATGAGTGGTGGAACTAAAAAATGGAGTGAATTTATGAGAGAATGTAGAGGCTTTTGTGGTGAGAACAAAGAACTCGGCAGGAACAAATTTTTCAGCAGCTCATCAACCTTCAATTCTGCCAAATTGGAGTGTTTTTATTCTTCAACTACATGCATGCATAATTGAATTCAGTAAAGATACCTCCATCTTGAAGATTGAGTGGGATAGTTGTGCGAATTGTAGAGTTCCACCTGCTAGTTGGTGAAACATTGGATTTTTCCACTAAGTGAAAATTTTCAATTTTCAAATGCAATTTGAAAATTAATTTCATTTAATTCAAAATTAATTTAAATTAAAATTTCAAAATTCAGTTTCTCAAATTGAATTAAATTTGAAAATTAATTTTATTTTAATAAATTAAACAAATTTAATTAGTTAAATAATAATTTAATTTTAAATATTAAATTAATCATACACCTAATTTTAAACATGAATCCTATTCATGTAATTAACATTTAAATAAATATTTAAATATTATAAACTCTCCAATTTCGTTTAATTTTGATAAATTAAACGTTAATTAATTATATTAGATATAATTATACAAACCCTAATTTGAATTGAAAATCAATTTGAACACTTTAAAGTGATATCATTCCAAATTAACTCAATTTACTAATTCAAGGTGTTCATGTTTTACGAGCTAGTAGAGAGACCTTATGGACCTACCGATCATGAGCTCCAACGATTTGAGATTAATTGGCTAAAACTCTTAAACCGAATTAATCAATATTTGTTAACTATCGAGTCACACCACTATAGCTCGTAATAACGGTTGGGTCAAATGTTGTTTTACCCTCGAAATTATGTCTTGCTCCTTAAGTTTCACTGATTCTCTAACGAACAATTGGTTTGTGATCCAATCACTAAACCAGATTCCTCTCGAGCCAATGAGAGGGTGAGACCCCTTATTCAAGACTTGGATTCAGCACTTAAGAGAATAACCTTCCTCCTATCCTTAAATCGGGTAGGCATGAATTCTATCATGCACCCTATGTCCCCAACTATCTACCCGATCTTACCCTTGAAATGAGAGGCTTATTGAGCCCGCACTATTGAGTCAACCCTCACTTATGCAAATCTAAGCAAAATCCCGAATAAATAGGAGCTCATAGTTAGCTTAGGATTATGATCGAGTTACCTAGGTCATCTAAGCGAAATAGTCTGTCTTAAACAGTAAACAACATTATAAAGTAAGAATGACTTATTTCTTGGTTCGATCTTATGTGAACTCATTGTATAGGATGTCCCTACTTCTCATGTCAATACATGAACGAATCAGGATCACTTCGTTTGTAACACCTTACAATAAATTGTAACAACTACAGAGCGGGTCACATCCGATAGCGTTACCAGAATAAGGTACCCAACCTTATTCATATACTATTAATCATTTAGACTATTTACTCAAAGCTGATCCCACATAAAATTCAAGTACTCATGTAATAGTTATTGATCTTTCAGTTTATTGGATTTATTTCTAAAACGAAATAAGCAATTCATATATTCAATACAACTTTATTGAATCAAACTTCAATAACAACTTTATTGATTTACAGAATGAGTTTATTGTTTACAAACCACGAGTTTTAGGACATAAAACCCAACACTTTATTCCCCATACCTCCCTTTTTCTTCTTCCTCCTTTTAGTGTCATTATGAAGAAGACATAGACTTAGTTTCAAAGGTCAAACCTCTGTAGAACTTTTTGGAGGAAGTGGAAACATTTTCCTCTTCATTCTGTTCCTTGACTTTCATCAAAGATTAGTAAGTTTGTAGTTCATTGAAGAGGGCGGTCAGGTTGTAGTTTAGCTTGTTCATAACAATATTACTATGGAATTGAAGGAAACTTTCTGGTAGAGTCTCCAAAATAAAGCTAACTTGACTGGCCTTATCGATGACGACCTTGTTAATTTTTGTCACATTAAAATGGACCATCATATTGTGAACGTGTTCTCTAACAGATGCCCCTCTTGCATGTGGGTATTGAAGATGGACTTCAGAGCATCATGTTTGAGTTGTGATGACGGTTGTCCAAACATCTCTTGCAGTGAATCCATAATCTCGCATGCAGTGACCATGGATTCATGCTTATTTGCCAAAATTTCAGACAACATGGCAAGAATGTACGCTCAGGCCTTCACGTTTGCCTTTACCCATGTCTCATATATATCCCGAACATTTTGAGCTGCATTTTGAGCTCAGGATAAACTTAGGTCATCGATGATTAGCACAATATTGATTATGTTTTTCCAACTCGTGTAGTTATCAACTTATCAACACTTAATAGGTTGTGTGTAGCGCTAGTCATATTGAAGTTTTCCGAAACCATACAAATTATTTATATTAGTTATATGCATTACTCAATAAAACCAATCAAAATTTAGCCAAATTGTAATGGATCTTATGTGACATCTAATTTTGCAATAATGCTCCAGTAAGTTAGATAAAAATCTCCGTAGGTTGGATAGTCACCCCTTCACTGAATTGAGACACTCTCAACCAATCATTACACCAGAATAACTATTATTCCTATAACGATTAGTTACTATTGTTCGGTTAAGAAATCATCAACTTGCTTAACAATTTCTTTTAAGTGTAACATTTCATTTTAGACTCTAGAGTTCCACCCCTTATCAACACTTAATAGGTTGAACGTAGCACTAGTCATATTAAAGTTTGCTGAAACCTTACAAATTATTTATATTAGTTATATGTGTTACCCATGAAAATCAATCAAAATTTAGCCAAATTGTAATGGACCCTATGTGACATCTAATTTTGCAATGATGCTCTAGTGAGTTAGGATAAAAATCATCGTAGATTGGATAGTCACCGCATCACTGAATCAAGACATTCTCAACCAATCATTACACCAGAATAACTATTATTCCTATAATGATTAATCACTATTGTTCAGTCAAGAAATCATTAACTTGCTTAAAAATTTATTTTAAGTGTAATCCTTCATTTTAGACTCTAGAGTTCCACCCCAATGAGCCAACTGTAGGAAAAACTGTTTGGGATAAAAACTAAAGTAATCCTATCAATTACTGGAGTTTGAGTAAAATTTCATGTTAATACATTCCTTAGAGGGACACAAGCAAACGGTGCCACGAGGTCGAGCATGAAACCTTATTGCAAACTAATGAATGAGACCATGGGATGTGTTGACACACGTCCCTCTCCCACTTATTATAAACATTTTTTCTATTCACCTTGATATTGACCTATGCAAACACCTTCTTTAGGGGAATACAAGAAAACGGTGCCACAAGTCCGAGTATAGATCTCAAACTGTGAACTTTTAGGGAGTACATCATTTTTCTCCCACTAAGTGTTTTAAACCTAGGGTTCATTACTTAGGTAAATTTCGATAACAATTTATCTAACAATCTATAATTTTGTCCATCAAACACTTTAATAAACTAAATCATGTATTGCATGCTTATACAGTACTTGTCTAATTCACCTTCCAGGCTAGTTCCCAAGTAGAGGCGTTTCATTTTCGTCAGCTAAAATACCCAACCTTATATAAAACATTTCTTAGACAAAGGTCCTTTATAGACAATTATTTTATAAATTTATTATTTCAAATTTAATCCTATTAAAAAGAAAATAAAAGCTTAACCTATTTCTAATCATACTAGAAACATTTTAAATGAATTAATTTTAAAATATTTAAAATTAATTGAAATCTATTTTTACATGCAACTTTTGATTATAGATTTTAATTCTAATAATCAAATTCATAACACTTATAAATTAATGACATAATTAAAACTCATAATCATGCATCTAATGACATTAATTAAATATAACAATTATATTTACTAAGTAATATCATGCTCAATGCAAATTTATTTTTGTTATATAATATAACACTTATATTATAAACTAATGAAAATAAAATGCATCCATCAATCAATCATATAATATAACTTTTATGCTATAGTATGATGCATGGACATGTTAATGATACATGCAATAATATAATATAATATTTATATTCAATATAATGCATGGGCATGATTATAAAATGATGCAACTATATAATATAACAATTATATAAATATGATGCATGATAAATGCTTATCTTATGATGGGATTTTAAAAATTATATGGCATACATTATGCAACATATAATATTAATCATACATCATATGTAAAATTAGATAAACAACAAAATTGGACAAAAATTGACACTCATAATAAGTTCCTCAATTAATATAAAATTTATATTAATTTAATTAAAAAAAATTAAATTACATAAATAATGGGAAATAAAGTAAAAATTGCTCCAAAACAGCCTTAGGACTCGAACCCACGACCTCCAACCGTCTAGAACACGCATGCCTGATGCTCGACGTGTTGGAATGCTGGTCTTGAAATTTCTCCAACGTTGCTACGCTGGTTTGAAAAATGCTCCAACGTAGCAACGTTCGGTTGAAGGGTTGCAACGCTGGCCCTTTTGTGCTGCATAAAGGACAGGTTCAACGCTCTCCCGTTACGCTTTAGTATTTTTGCTTAAAAAATGAGTCCATTTTTGCTTCGAATTGCACCATTCTTTTCAGAAACACTTGTATCATGATCGACACAAACTTAAGACTCAATATCATGAATTAAATGCCCAAAACAACGGGCCCTTACAACTTTAAACAATTTAAGGCAAAAATGACAAAGTTTGAAAACATCCAATTTGCAAACCAACATTAACAATGTAGTGCAGTACTCACCATTTCTCTGATTTTCGTTTCGAAAAAGAAAATCAGAAACATGATTTGGCTCTGGTATCAATTGAAGGGATGGAATCCCAGTGCAGAAGCGAGTGATTTCTTTTGTATCAGTGAATTCTTTTTGGAAAGCAACTTGAAAAAAAAAACAGAATAAGGATAAACATAAGTCTAAGCATCCCGTCTAAAACATACAGAGAGGAAAAGGAAGATGAGAAACTTACCCTTAATGAAAGACACTTCTTCATGTTCTCTTCTCTCGAAGATCACAGACTTTTCTCCTTCTCACGAACACAGCAACGTACAAGATTTCTCTTGGACACCACAACCAAAGCCTTCCTTGGATATTCTCAAAGTAAGAACCAAGAAGAAGTTGTGAGCTCGTTTATTGAATTTTGGTGTGAGAATTGGAAGGAAGTTTTCGTGGGAGATATCTATGAGAGAAAAGAATTATACAGATTTAACACCACTTGTGAATTTCATCGTTCTGTATGCAATACCTCTTATGTGTTATGGTTATCTTAGAGAGTGAGAGGAGTTATTCTCATAATTCCCTTCATCATGTAGAATAAATCCACATTTAATTATATTAAAATTAATATAATTGAATTAAACTTTATATTATATTTCATATAATATAGTCTCTAGTTTATATTACATCATATATAATATAATCTAACTTTATATTCTCTCACATAACTTATAGTTTTAGTATGAATCATATTTATATTAATTTTAACCTATAGTTTCATATGAATTTCATTCGTATAATTAATATTTGAATCATATTCAAATATGTATCTCTCTCATCAAACTTTATATTATAATGTATCCATATACATTATATTAATTGCATCTTATACAACTAATTCGCTTTAATTAATTTGAACAATTCAAATTAATCCAAAATTAATTGATTGTTATTTAACTCTTATGGACCTATAGATTAGAAGCTCCAATGATACAAGATTAATTAATTAATCTCTTTAATTAATTTATTAAATTAATCAATATTCATTGACTGTCGATCACTCCACTAAAAATCGACAACTATACTATTCGCACTATAAATAGATTTTCTGTATCCATGGATAGAACCAATCAACAGTAAATTGACCATTCAAAAATTACTTATAACTACGGCTGGATCAAATTACCATTATACCCTTGTATTACATCTAACTTCTTAATTACCATTAGTCCCTCTAATGAAACATTAGTTATATTCCAACTATAAACTAGACCCTCCCTGGCCAGTGAGAGGGTGAGACACCTCATTGTTCAAGATTCAGAATTAGCCCTTAAGGGAGCATTTCATCTACTTATCCTAACAATGGGAAGGAGTGGATTTCATCTTGTGTAGCTGTGTTCCCAGCTCCCTACTCGGACGAATCCCCAAAATGGTATGCATATTGAGTCGGCGAATTTGGTCATTTCACCCATACAAATCAAAGGACTGTCCTTATAGGCAGAAGTTTACAACTCATTTAGGGTTAAGATCAAGTTACTCATGATCATCCTAATAATGTAAGTCTCTACAAGTAACAGTGTTATTAAGAGAGACTAATCATTTTGTGGTCCAGTCTTAATACCCACTCACATGTCTCCAAATAAATGATTAGGATAAGTTCATTTGTAATACTTTTATAACAATTGTAACAATTACAAAGTGAGCCATATTCATAGTGTTACTAGGATAAGGTACCTAACCTTATCCAATTCATCTGCTACAGACCATTTAGGTTATTACTTAAACATGATCTACTTGTATGTCACCACATACATGTTTAAGCTATATTAAATAGCTTAGGATCTTAGTCTGTTGGATTTGGGTTAATGCAAACTAAATGTCAAATAAAATAATACTTTATTTTATTAAATAAACAATTCGTGTATAGATAATATATTGTTGGGTTTTATGTCCTAAAACTCGTAGATAGTAAATGTTATTAATTGACCGTTATCAATAAAGAGTTATAGATGTTAAACCAATAAATGTTATTGTTGGGGACGATGCCCTAAATCTCATGGGTCTTGTAGTTTATAATTGTAATGTACAAACAATTTTATTTATTTAAAAAATATGAGATATTTTATTCGACATTTAGTAGAATTAACCCACAAACCAATAAACTAACATCCGTTCTATTGCTTAAACATTTATGTAGAGACATATAAGTGGATCATGTTTAAGTGATAACCTAAATGGTCTGTAGTAGATGGATAAGACTGGGTACCTTATCTTGGTGACTCTACGAATACGGCTCACTTTGTAGATGTTACAACTGTTATAATGTGCTAAAAATGATATGATCCTGATAATTCATGTAAAGACATGTGAGTTGAGGTATTCTATACAAAAGAGTTTGTATAAGACCGGACCACGAAATGAATAGTCTCGTTATATAACACCGTTAATAATAGAGACTTATATTTCACCAAGATGATCATAGGTAACATGACCTGAATTCTGAGTGAGTTGTCAACTCTTGCCTATGAAGGCGGTCCTTTGATTTGTATGGGTAAGAGACGCCAGATCGCCGACTCAATAAGCCTACCATTTCGAGGATTCGTCTAACTGGGGAGTTGAGAACAAGCTACACAAGACGAAATTTACTCTTTCCCTAATGTCAGGGTAAGTAGATAAATTGCTCCCTTAAAGGCCGATTCTGGGGCTTGAACAATGTGGCGTCACACCCTCTCTTGGCCCGTTAGGGGTTTGGTCATAGTTTGACTATGACTTATTGTTTATTAGAGGAAACATTGGTACTTAAGGAGATAGATGTAACTATAGGGGCAAAACGATAATTTTGGCCAAGCTATACTTACAAACAATTTGTGAAGGGTCATTGCACTGTTGACTGGTTATATCTAATGGATATAGAAATATATCTGTAGTGCGAAGAGTGCGACTTTCGGTCTTTAGTGGAGTGATCGACAATTAATAGATGTTGAATAATTTAATCAAAGAAATTTAATTGATTATTCAGGTACCATTGAAGCTTCAATCTAAGGTCCATAAGGTCTCATTTGTAGCTCAACATGGATTATTGAGAATTAATTTTGGATTAATTTGAATTGTTCAAACTAATAGAGGGAATTAATTATATGTGATATAATTAATTTAACTTAATTATATATGATATAATCAAAATAATGTATTTTATATATTATAATATAAAGTTTGTTTTGAGATGAATTAAATATTTGAATTTGATTCAAATATTAATTATATGAATGAGATTCATATAATTAAATTAAGTATAAATGTGATTTACATTAAATGTCATGAAAGAAAGAAACTATAGGTTATATTATATTTGATACAATATAAAAACTATAGGTTAGGTATTATATTTGATATAACATATAGTTCAATATATATTATATGATAACTATTATATGACAAGATAGTTATCATATAAATATATATATTAAATAATTTATTAAAAATAATTTTTACAATTATTTTGAATTTTATATATTAATTTTTAAAATTACTCCCTCCCCTTTTCCTCTCTTAATCATATGTGGGAATGTGACCAGTTAAAGGTGTGGTAATCTTCATCTTTTTTATTGAAGAATTACAGGGTCTCTAGGGTGTGAATTTTTCCCAGAATACATTATCCTAAAATTTTTTCTCTTTCTAAAAAATCTATTCTCTCTCTCCCAAAACCCGCAGCTCATATATTCCTGAGAATTCTCTATCCAAAAGAGAATACAAAGGAAACATTTGTGGTGGTATCCTCACTGACGAATTTTTGGTGCGTGGTTGATCGTGACCTTAGAAGGAGGATTCGTTAAGAAGTTTTTGTCTTCAAGGGTATAACCTTTTTTTCCTCTTTTAAGCATATTGTAATGTTTTTTTGTTGAATTGCATAATTTTTGTTCTATAAGTTTTAATTTTGTGATAAAAATAAAATTGTGATGATTCCTGCTTCCGTTGTGGACCTTGGGGTTCCTTCAATTGGTATTAGAGGCGGTGGTTCTTATTCCCAATTTTAATTTTTCATAATCGATTTTAAATAATTGGTGGGTTTTGCATTCTGTATTTTATTCATGTTGATGGATGTATGGAATGAATGGTTTGTAAGATCCATTTGTTTTTTTGGCATTAATTATAATCAAGTTTGTGAATTTGTTTGTCTTGAGTCGTTTGTGAGTTTCTTGGTTTTTTTTTTTTTTTTTTTTGGAGAAAACGAGGCCAAAATCAGAGAAGAATCAAAGGATTTCACGACTATACAGTAGCGTAGCAATGTTGTGCCCTAGCGTTGCAACATTGCGAAGGGCAAAACAGAAAAATTTTCCATCATGTTGCAACGCTAGGTTATAGTGTTGCAACGCTTCGAGACAAAAAGTTTTTTATGGTTCGTGCGCGGTTCGGTTTGTGGTTCAACTGGTTTCTCTGGTTCGCTTTTTTTAAGCACCCGTGAGCGGTCCAGTTCGTGCGGTTCAAGACCCAGTTCACTTGTTTTGAACCGGTTTAACTATTATTTTGTAATAGTTAGTTTTCCCATTAATTAAATTAATATAAAATATTATATTGATTTAATTAATTATTTAGGAGGCCAATCCCAGTTCGCTAATTGTTGTTTAAATTATGCATTTGAGGTATGGTTTAATTTTATTTATATATGTCATAATGTATGCCATATAGTAAAATCCCACCATAGGTGATGCATCATTCATGCATCATTTATATTATAAATGTTAAGTTGCATGGTTTAATTTTATAGCATGCTCATGCATCATATAATATAAGTGTTATAATATATGCTTGCATGCATTAATAACATCGTCATGCATCATTTATATTATAAGGGTTATAATATATAGTTTGGACGTGTGGATGTATGTATATTATTAATTATTTCTTTACTTTAGTATATAAGTGTTACGTATGTTTTGTAATGAGATATGAATTGCATGATGCATGACACTACTTTAGATAATCTTATAATTGCTATAATCTTATTAAGTATGTCATTTGATGCAATATATGATTTTAGTTTGTTTCATTTACTTTATAATTGTTATAATTAAATGAAATTAGAAATTAAAAACAATAATTCAGAGTTGCATGCAAACTTAGGTTTAAATTATTTTTTAAAAATAATTTTAAAATATGATTCACATAGAATTAAGATCACAAAATTTCTCATGAGATTAGAAATTAGTTTAATATTTTAAACGGTTTAATAGGATTAGATTGGTTTTAATTAAAAGATTAAATTTGTAGCAAACGTATCTATAAGGTATTGAGATTGGAGCCTTAAATCTCTCTTGTATTCTCGTAGTTTGTAAACATTGTATAAACAAATTGTTATTAATAAAATAATTGTTATTTTATGAGCATTTACTCAATCCAATAAACTAAGATCCAAGGTTATTTTATGTAATTTAAACATGTATGTAGAGACATACGAGTAGATCATGTTTAAATGATAACCTAAACGGTCTGTAGTAGATAGATAAGGCTGGGTACCTTATCCTGGTGACACTACGAATACGACCCACTTTGTAGATGTTACAAGGTTGTAAAGTGCTACAAATGATCTGATCCTGATCATTCATATGGAGATATGTGAGTGGGGGTATACTATATAAAAAATTTGTATAAGATCGGACCATGAAATGACTAGTCTCATAATATAATGACATTAATAATAGAGACTTACATTTCACCAGGAAGACCATAGGTGAAATGACCTGAATCCTGGGTGAGTTGTGAACTCCTGCCTATGAAGGCGGTGCTTTGATTTGCATGGATGAGAGTGACCATATAGCCAACTCAATATGCTTATCATTTTGGGTATTCGTCTGATTGAGGAGCTGGGAACACAGCTACACAAGATATAAAATTTATCTACTTGCCTTTGCATCAGGGGGAAAGAGTGACTTCCGTCTTGTGTAGTTGTGTTCCCAACTCCCCAGTCTAACGAATCCCCAAAATGGTAGGTTTGTTGAGTTGGCAATTTGGTCACTCTCATCCATACAAATCAAAAAACCGCCTTCATGATCAGGAGTTCACAATTCATTTAGGATTCAAGTCATATCACCTATAGTCATCCTAGTGAAATATAAGTCTCTATTAATAGTGCTATATAAAATGACTAATTATTTCTGGTCTGTTCTTATACAAACTCTTTGCATAGGATATCCCTGCTCACATGTTTCCATATGAATGATAAGGATTATATCATTTGTATCACTTTACATGTAACAAATCTTCATATAATTTTCTTTAAATTATCTTGAAATATTTTGGTGTTATTTTCGATATATTGGGACAAAAAAAATTAATTTGGAAGGCAAGATAATTAATTTAAAAGATATTTATAAAGAATTGAAATTTTAATTCAATTTAAGGGAAAATTTGATTAATTTACTTGGGAAAAAGTGTGATTTTAAATTGACTAAATATTTAGAAGTATTTAATTCATCTCAACTATTGGATTGTATGTTCCCTTTAATTTTGGTTTTGGTACTAAAATAAAGTTATTTGGAGAAGTTAATTGGTTTGAGATTAATTTAATAGAAGATTTGAAATTATTGGATAAGGAATTGAAAATAAATAAAAGGAAAAAGATTTGGAAAAGATTTGATAAGAGATTTGGAACTTTTGGATAAAGATTCGGAATATTCAGATTATTTTAGATAAAGATTTAAAAATAAAGAAAATGAAAAAAATTGAGATTTTGGAAATTAAAAAGAATTTAAAATTAAGAAGGAAAAAAGGAAAATTATGGTTTTAAATTTTATCCTATCTAATTTTGGAGTTTGGATCTAAATTAAAGAAGATAATTAATTTAAATTGAGTTACAGGAGAAATTTGGATTTAAGTTAAATTAGTTAGATTATGAAATTTCTAATTTTGTTAGATTGTAAAATTTCTAATTCAATTAGAATATGAATTTCCAAATTAATTAGATTGTGGATTTTTTAATCAATTAAAATATAGATCTCCTAATTAGAGAAAATATCTTATTCAAAAAGGAAATCTAATCTATCTATTACTTCAAGTTATGGAATCCCAAATGGTTTAGGATTAGAATTATTTTTCCTCTATAATACAACCATCACCTCATTCCAAACTATTCACTTCATTCCAAATGGAGACCAATCAGAGTTCTATTTTGGATTGAACTTATATTCCTCATGTGTTCATGCATGAAATTGGAGTTTTAACGGACATAACGTGTTGTCTGACGTAATCAAAGATTGATTTTGGAGATTTTGGTAAGTGTTTGTGATTTTACCCATATTGTCTTGGATTTAAATTGAAGGTTAATTTGGGATTTGCGCCAAGAAGTTCTTAATCTAAGAGGGTTAGATTGCTTCGTTTATATTGAGCTAAGTAATCTTACTATTAGAACTGCCTTTGTGCCAGACAATAAAATTAAAGGATAATTTGATGGATCTAAGTCTATATGAAACAGGGAAGATATATAATCATGTGACTGTTCAATTTTGAGTATGTTATGAAGTTTGAGCATGATCTTGTTTTTTAAGATATTTTACAAGAATGCATAAGCATGATCTAAATCTGATTTGACATGTTTGTGAACGTATAAACTTATCGATATGTTATGTGTGTGGGATTCTAAGATATGTACATGACTTATGTTGAGAAATCTTTTATATTAGGATAGATGCCACGTGATGATAGTGTTGGTTTCCCTCCTAACATAATAATATGACAGCTCCTTATGATAGCTCCATGAACTGACGAGTTCACAACCTTATGACAGCTCCTATATGATAGCTTTGTGAACTGATGATTTCACAACCTTATAACAGCTCTTATATGATAGCTTATGCATTGACAATTTCACAACTTTATGATAGCTCCGTGAATTGATGAATTCACAACTATATTACAGCTCTGTGTTAGGATAGGTTAAACCGTTCACTAGATGGTCAGCTGATGGTGATTATTTATTATGTGTGTGTCTCACTTACATGTTCGCATTTATAGGATATAAATGCATAGCCTGACCCCGGTGGTGGGTTACTTACTGAATATTTTTATACTCAACCTTTCATATTTTTTTTAGTCGTTCGTCATTATGCATTTGTCGGTCACTACCGCTCGCTGGATTTTTATTTGGTGAGTTGTTGATGATTTTTTTTTAGATTTTGTCTGGTTCTTTAGTACCCACTGAATTTTAGGTCAAACTTGATTTACCTATAAGATTTGGAGCATCGATTCAAGTTTTTTAAAGTCATTAGTGTACTATTCAATAAGTTCTGGAACTTTGGAACACATAATTGGTGAGTATTAAGATTATGGAACTTTTTGGATTAAATGTTAGCTTAAATCTCGCATTTTGAAGATCCAAAGCCATTGTATGTTAGAACTAAAACCTGATTTTAGGGGATATTTTGGAGTTGAAATCTTGAAAGTGATTTGTTGATCGAGCTTCGTTTTTCGGTATTTTAAATATGGGGCATTTGGACCAATTTTGTTAATTGGATTTAGGCCCCGAAGGATTAATTTAAACTTTGGACTCATTATTTTAGGCCTTGGTTGCTAAATTGAATTTGGTAATTTATGTTTTAGAGCTTATTCAAATTTACTCAAAAGCTTTAAGGAGATTATTTACGTGGACCATTTTTATAACCAATTTGAGGTAAGTGGTACTATTACCGGTGTCTTCGTGTCAAGTGAGTGACCAAGAAAACATAGTAAATTTGAAAACGGGGTGAGCTTACACCTAGTGAGTGACCAAGAAAACATAGTAAATTCTCATGTATAATTTCAGAAAATAGTTTTATCTGAAATATAAACTTTTGCAGCATAAATATTTTCCAAGCGTAAATTATATAAAGCTGTTTTAAACATAAAACAGTAAATACTGTATAACTGGTAAAATAATCCCAACACCAACTACTAGTCTAGAGAGAACCCTTTTGTTCAATCTCTAACTTTATTCACCTGTGGCCACATTAGATACTACTGCTCAGATACCTTCTCCTTATACTTTAGTATCAAGCTACTAGGATACCTTCTCCAGCGTACTTCAGTGTCCCGTTGGCTTGGTACCTTCTCAAACGTACTTCAGTACCAATAGGTACCTTCTCCTTGTACTTCAGTATCTAGTTGGGTGGATGTCTTCTCCTTGTACTTTGGCATCGCATTTTACCAAAACTATTTATAAACAACTTTTCTCTTTAAAGCATGTATAGTATAACAACTATACAACATGGCTTTAAAGATGATAACGCATGCTGGATAAAATCAACATATGTAAATAGTTTTTCAACAATATGCATGCGTTAGCTTGGAAACCACTTTATAAAACTAGTAGGCATGAGAATTATTTTCACAAATATGCTTTCTGTAAATGTTGTAATCCAAAATAGCTTAAAAAATTTTAGTTCAAAAACATTTTAGCCACTCACCTCGATTTCTTAGGAGCTTTTCACTCTAGTAGCTCCTCGGGCTCCTTTTCACCCCTAGAATCCAGATTCAACTTACAACTTAGATTACTCATAGTTTTGAACCTTATTTTGAAATACTTCCTTCTACAAACTTATTCTAAAATGTTTCAGAAATCTTACCTTAAACTTTCAGCTTATAATTTCTCGTGGTTTGGCCGGAATCTCAAAATCTTCAAGACTGGCCCAAACTGATCTGACAGTCTGACCCTTCTCAACCTCCAGCCCAGTTCCTTTGAGCTTTTTCCTCCGGCAGCCCTACTCTAAAAACTAGACTTCCAGAGATTTCAGATGGCTTTGGAATCACTCTAAACTTACGAGTAGATTGGAAGATCTCCTCGTCCAAATTTGACACATTCCTCTGAACCCTCACTTCCCTCTACTTTCTCCACGAAATTTATGATTTTGTGATTTGAAAATGAAATCCCAAAGCTCTATTTATAGGCGTTCAAATCTCTCGTGGTGTTGACAGCACCTACTTGGCTGCATGGCTAAATGTTTATTTCTCCCCTTATCAACGCAAGCTTGCATCACCTTGTCCTAAGGTGTTTTCTTATATGCGTCCACCAAATTTCCTTAGCCCTTAAGAATTTTCTTATGAAGACACTTAATTTTGGTTGAAGTTTGCCCTTGTGTCTTCAACCTTTTTTTGTATTCAATTTAGGGTTTCCAATGTATAATCTACAAGAACGCAGCCAAATTCAACGCATAAATACTTGCCCGGGCGTTCGATGCATAGGCGAGGCCCTTCAATCGCGTGGGCATGATGTTCGAATGCAGCACCGGACAAGGCGTTGCTGACGTGCACGGGCTACTCTCGCTCTTTCCACTCTCGCTCTCTCCCACTTTCTCGCTGGTCTCGCTCTCTCCACTCTCGCTCTCTCCCACTTTCTCGCTCAAAATCTCGCTCTCTCCAACTTTCTCGCTTAAACTCTCGCTCTCTCCCACTTTCTCGCTCAAAATGCTCTCTCCAATCTCGCTCTCTCCCATTCTCTCGCTAGTCTTGCTCTCTCCAATCTCACTCTCTCCCAGTTTCTCTCCAACTTTCTCTCCAATCTCACCCTCTCCCAGTTTTCTCTCCAACTTTCTCTCCAATCCCGCTCTCTCCAACTTTTTAGCTCAAAATCTAGCTCTCTTTACTCTCGCTCTCTCCAACTTTCTCGCTGGTTTTGCTCTCTCCCATCTTGCTCTCTCCCACTTTCTTGCTCAAAATCTTGCTCTCAATGATCTCGCTTTTAACGATCTCGCTGATCTCACTCTCAACGGTCTCACTCTTAGCTACTACGAACATTGTTTGTCTCCGTGCAATTCCTACACGATTGTGCCACTAGTCACTTGCCTTCCAGTGCTTTATGCACAACACGCATTTCACATAAATTTTCCATAGCCAATTTTTCCCAAATTTCCCAAACTCAATGTTCATATTTTTCTTTTCAAATCCTCATTCCTTCTTCACTATTCTACATTAACTTTCTCATCAACCTACTTATTATACAAATTTCATCACAATTTTACCAATTAAAGCTCAACTTAATTTATTCAAGGAAAATATATTTAACACTTAGAAATTTCCTTCCCCTTAAGTTAGGATTTAACTTTCACTTAGTTAATTCTTTTTATCACTTGCTTAAGTAAGGAAAATAGAAATCCGGGTTTCACATTTACTTCCCCCTTAAGAAAATTTCGTCCTCGAAATTTACTCGAACTAACTCTGGTTTAAGGTTTCACAACAACCACTGTTGTAACCTTTCATAGTCTTGTCTATTACTACGCTTCTACTGCGCTACTCTAATATCAATTCCTTAGTTTTCCAATGATACCTCTCCTAGCTATCTCTAAGCTAGATGTTGAACCAAACTATCTACTACATAAACATTTGTATCTCAAATACTAAATGATAATAACTTAAATTCACACTTACCTTCCTGGGTAGATTTTTAGGTACGCATATTTTACCTTCCTTTAGTAGCACTTGGTCAGCTCTTAATCGATAGCCCGTCCTCAATCCTTTACCTACTTCTTCAGCTAACTTCTGAAGATCAAAATCCTTTAACTGCTCACGTAGAATATTTTCTACGAGCGTAGGACGTAGTTGAAATGAAGCTAGTAACCCTCCTGTTTGACCGATTGATAATGCTGCCCTAGCATTATACAACTCATGAATCAGTGTACCCTTCACTGAATTAACACTAGCTTTAGTTGATCTAGTTTTCAGACTTAAAGCATCAGCTACCACATTTGCTTTACCTGGGTGATAGTCAATTGTACAGTCATAGTCTTTGATCAACTCGAGCCATCTTCTCTTTCTCAAGTTTAGTTCCTTCTGATCAAAGATATGCTTTAGGCTCTTATGATTCATAAATATATGACAACGCTCACCATCCAGGTAATGTCTCCATAACTTTAGAGCTAACACAACTGCTGCTAACTCTAAATCGTGTGTAGGGTAGTTACATTCATGCTTTTTTAACTGTCGTGAAACATAGGCTACTACTTTTCCTTCTTGCATCAGCACACATCCTAACCCTTGTTGGGATGCATCACAATAGACCTCAAACCCCTTACCTAGTGTAGGTAGAGTTAATACTGGTGTTGATACTAAACTTTGTTTCAGTACTTGGAAACTATGCTCGCATTCTGGCGACCATTCAAACTTCGCATCTTTTCTGGTCAAGTTTGTCAATGGAAGGTCTATCTTAGAGAAACCTTCCACAAATCTCCTATAATAACCTGTTAAACCCAGAAAACTGCGTACTTCGGTTACATTCAGGGGTCGTTCCCAATTAACTACTGCTCCTATCTTTTGGGGATCAACATTAACTCCGTCAGCTGAAACTATATGCCCAAGAAATATGACTTGATTTAACCAAAAATCACACTTACTAAATTTGGCATATAACTTCTTTTCTCTTAAAGTTTATAATATCATCCTTGGATGTTCTTTGTGTTTTTTTGCACTATTGGAATACACTAGTATGTCATCTATGAATACTATCACAAACTGATCCATATAAGAATGGAATATCCTATTCATGCAAGTTTTATTACAGGGGATCGACGGGTCCAGTTTCATGTTTGACGGTGTACCTTCGGATAGCTAGACATGCGTGAATCGACAGGTTCATGTTCATGTTACTTTTTCATGTTTTACAATGTGCCTTCGAGCCGCTGGACATGTGTGAACCAATATGTTCATGTTCATGTTTCTTTTTCCATGTTTGACGGTGTGCCGTCAGGCCACTAGACATACGAGTTAATTCGAGATAGGTTATCCCCTTAGTTTGTCATTCAGAAATAGTTCGAGTATGTTTGACCCACTAACCCACTACATGTGAATGCATCGCTTGATTTTGGTAATGGGATCACTTATTGAGTATTTTTATACTCAACCTTTCTTAATTTATGTTTATCAAGTAAGGATAGGAACAGACCGATGGGTGACGAGAGGGACCTGTGACCGTGCCATATGGGATAGAGAAATCACTTCCGCTCAGTCTATGTTTTTGTCATTTGAATGTTTTGAAACTAGAATTTAATGCGAGACAGTAAATTTTAATGTTTTGAATGCGAGACAGTAAATTTTAATGTTTTGAATGTTTTCTTTATAAATATTATTTTTAGAGGACCCTAAATAAAAGTTATTTATTTATTTTCTAGTTTATTTTGGAAAAAAATATCCTTAATGTTTTAATGAATTTTTTTTAAACAAAATGTATGGGTTTTAAATGTGTAAGTAGTCATAACGGTCTTTGTCAGAGTACTCGAAAGGTCGTGTCATTACATTACAATACTTGTAACACCTACAAAGCGGGTTATATCTGTAGTGTCACCAGGATAAGGTACCCAGCCTTATCCAGCTACTACAGACCATTTAGGTTATTTTTAAACAAGATCCACTTGTATGTCTCTACATACTTGTTTAAATTACATGAAATAACCTCGGATCTTAGTTTATTGAATTGAGTATATGCTTATGAAATAACACTCATTTTATTAACAACAATATGTTTATACAAAGTTTACAAACTACGAGATTACAAAGATGTTTAGGACACCAATCCAACAATCTCCCATTTGTCCTAAAGCTTAGGGAGACTAACGTACAATAAATAAAGTACAAAATCACAATAAACTAAGGCATACACTATACCCTAGTAACAGTGGGAGCTTCTAAGTTGTTTTTTGGAAGTAGATTTTTGTTTTTAGAAAACTTATACATTGTTCCCAAAATGAGGAGGAGTCTTGTTTCTATTTCTGATTTAATTGAACAATCGTACTCTATTTCTTTTTCTTCTAATGAAGCGTTCATTATGAAAAATGGTGTGACTATTTGTTCAGCTAAACTAGAAGGCAACTTATATATGTTAAGACCAACTGAATCAAAAGCACTTTTAAATCATGAGATATTTAAAACTGCAAATACTTAAACAAAAAGGCAAAGAATTTCACCAAGTAACAATGATGTGTATCTTTGGCATTTGAGATTATGTTACATAAATCTCGATAGGATCGAGAGATTGGTAAAGAATGGACTTCTAAGCAAGTTAGAAGATGATTCATTACCTCCATGTGAATCCTGTCTCGAAGGGAAAATGACAAAGACCTTTTTAATGGAAAAGGTAACAGAGCCAAAGAGCCCTTATAGCTCATAAATTCGTATCTTTGCAGTCCAATGAATGTAAAGGCTAGATGAGGGTACACTACTTCATCTCTTATATAGATGATTATTTGAGGTATGGTTACTTATACTTAATGGAACATAAGTCTGAAGTTTTTGAAAAGTTCAAAGAGTTAAGGCTAAAGTTGAAAACCTATTAGGTAAAACAATTAAAATACTTTGATCTGATCGGGATGGAGAGTACATGGATTTATAATTTTAGCACTATTTGATAGAAAATGGATTTCAATCTCAACTCTCAGCACCTGGTACACCTCAGCAAAATGGTGTATCGGAAAGAAAAAAATAGAACCTTATTAGATATGGTTTACCCTGAACAGGGGAGCTGTAGTGAGGTATAGCACCAAGCAAGGATGTATTGCAAATTCCATTATGGAATCTGAGTATGTGGCTGCTTGTGAAGCAGAAAAAGAAGAAGTTTGGCTCAGAAAGTTCCTAAGTGATTTGGAAGTGGTTTTAAATATGGACTTGTCCATCACCTTATACTGTGACAACAGTAGGCCAGTAGCCATTGCTGATTTATTTACGAATGCTCTCTCTCAACTAAAGTGTAGAAGGGTCATCTAAAAGGTCTAGGTCTACAAAACATTTACATTGAATAATCTAAGGCAAGTGGGAGATGTGTAATGGATATATGGATTCCCTAGTTTATTGTATTTATTTACATTAATCCCGCCTTTTGGATTGTGTACAACCCACTGACTAAAGTTTTAGTTTAAGTGGGAGTTTGTTGGGTTTTATGTTCTAAAACTCATAGATAGTAAATATTATTAATTAACCATCATCAATAAAAAGTTATAGATGTTAAACCAATAAATGTTATTGCTTGCATTATTGTCTAATTTATTTTAATAATCCTAAATTCAATAAACTAACATCCAAGGTTGCCTTATGAGTCTTGAACTGTATGTGGAGACATACATGGATCATGTTCTGTTGGGATTGGTATCCTAACTCTTCCAAAGTTTCGTTGTTTGTAATTATACACATTGTTTTATGAATAAAATAATTGTTATTTCATTCTAGCATTTACTCATATCCAATAAACAAAGCTCCATGGTTATCTTATGTAAACTTAAACATGTATATGAGATATACAATTGGATCATGCCTTAAGTGATAACTTAAATAGGCCTGTAGTATAAGGATAAGGTGGGATACCTGATCCTGGTGACATTTCAGATACAGCCCGCTTTGTAGAGGTTTACAACTGTTGTAAACTACTACAGATGGTAGATCTTGACCATTCATGTGGAGACATGCGAGGGGGGGTGTTCTATATAAAGAGTTTGTATAAGACTAGACCACGAAATGACTAGACTCTGTATATAACGTTGTTTGAAGGAACTCTTATACAAGAATACCTATGAGCGGAAGCGGATCTTTCTAATTCATTGTGATAGAATTTCCACATAAACATTCAAACATACAGATATGCATTGATAACGCTAAATTCCTGGCATGCTTAAAAGATAAAAACGAAAGACCGAGAGAACATACCAGTTGAAGACTTTTCTACACAAAACTCGGTCTCAACGTGAACACACTCCTCTCACTCTTTCTAGTCCAACAAGTAAGTGTCCAGCAACACCCCAATCGTTTACACAGACAGCTTTGCACGAACAACAGCAAACGGGGACGATACCACCACTCAGAGCCCTCAGTATTCTCAGAGTGAGAATCCAAAGGGTGGGCTTTGATGGAATTAGTAGAGGGTAGGAGGAAAGGTTATCGTGTACTACGATCAGGCAAATGGGAGAATTGAAAGACTATCATATAATCAGGTGCTTGATCGTTTAATGAGGGGTACACAATCGTGCAGTAAAAGTTAAGTAATCGTCTATATGATCGTTTAGTTCAGCTCAAGCACTAAGCGATCGTCTATGAAAAGGTAAGCGATTGTTTAGTTAAAGGGCGTGCGGGTATGCGATTGTTTAGTAAGCGAGCACTATCATATAGGTTCTCAAACACTAAGCGATAGAAGGCTTTTCACACCGTGAGCGATTATGCGTCTCTCGTGCAGAAATGAAAACCATTTTCATTTTATTCTTCAGTTACTAAAACTGAATTAATCTTCCCACTAACATACTAATTCGGAGAAAACGCCGGCATATTATCTCATAACCGTCCAATTAATAAAATAATAAATATATTCATATTATATTCAAATCCAATTTCCTCCAAAATAATGTATCTCATACATTTAGTCAATCATATCATATATAATTAACTAGTTCAATTATATCATATATAATCGAACTCACTCTTGTCAATTTGAACATTTCAAACTGACCCAAAAACTGATTATCAACTTTATCCAAGCTACCAAGGGGACCTTATGGACCTACGGCTCGAAGCTCCAACGGTATGTGAATAGCTAACTAAACTCTTTAGCCACAAGATCCACCATCCGTTAACTGTCAGGTATTCCACTAAAGACCGACAACTGAACTTTTCTTACCACAGATATATTTTTGTGTCCATATGATATGACCAATCATAAGTACGATAACCCTTCACAGATGCTCTAAGTACAGATGAGCCAATTTACCTTTTTGCCCCTGTAGTTACATCTCACTCCTTAAGTACCACTGATCCCTCTAATGAATAATACAACATAGTCCAACTATGTGTGAACACTCTCAAGCCAATAAGAAGATGTGTGGCACCGCATCGTTCAGCCCTAGAATCAACCCTTAAGAAAACTATCTATTTACTTACCCCTGCTTCAGGGAAGGAGTGAATTTCATCTTGTGTAGCTAAGTTCCCAACTCCCAAATAAGACGAATCTCCAAAGTGGTAGGTTTGAGTTGGCGGTCTGGCCACTCCGCACCCATGCAAATCAAAGGACCGCCTTCAATGGTAGGAGTTTCCAACTCACTCGGGATTGAGGTCATGTTACCTATGGTAATCCTAGTGAAGTGAAGTCTCTGTCATGAACGGTGTTATATAACAAGACGTTAACACTTCGGTGTTAGGTCATATACAAACTCTTTGTATAGGATGCTCATGCTCGCATGTCTCCTACACGAATGATCAGGATCAGACCATCTGTGACAAGTCACAACACTTGTAACCATTTCACAAAGCGGGCCACTCCGTAGCGTTACCAAGATAAGGTTTCCCTCTTAATCCATATACTACAGACCATTTTGGTTATCACTTAAGACATGATCCACTTGTATGTCATCACATACATGTTTAAGTTACATGAAGACAACCAGGGATTTTAGTTGATTGGTTTGTGATTAAGCAAATAAAACAGCCAGATGAGCAAAATCAAAAAGTGAAGTAAATATCATATATTATACATCACAAGCGTTCGTACAAACTATTTACAAACTACAGAACACGAGACTTTAGGGCATCAACTCCAACATTTGATACTGGAGACTTACATCTCACCTAAATGACCATAGGTGACACGACCTCAATCCTGAGTGTTTTGGGAACTTCTGTCTTTGAGAGCGGTCCTTTTATTAGTATGGGTGAGAGGGGCCAGATGCCAACTCCCTATCTTTTTGGGGACTTGTCTGATTTAGGAGCTGGGAACTCAATTACACAAGATGGAACTCAATCCTTCCCCGAAGTAGGGGTAAGTAGATATATTACTCTCTTAAAGGTTGATTCCGGGGCTTAAACGTAGTAGCCACATCTTTTCTTTAGAAGAGAGGACTCAGTCATAGTAGGACTATGACTTATGTTTATTAAAGGATTCAGTGGTACTTACGGAGTTAGATGCAACTACAAAGACATAGCAGTTATTGGCCAAGCTATACTTATGAGCGATCTGTGAAGGGTTGTCGTACTGTTGATTGGTTAAAATGGACACATAATATATATGTAGTAAGGAGAGTTCAACTGTTAGTCTTTAGTGGAGTGACTGGCAGTTAAAGGAAGGTAGATCCCCTGACTAAAGAGTTTAGTCAGTTATTCACGTACCGTTGGAGCTTCGAGCTATAGGTTCATAAGGTCCCCTTGGTAGCTCAATGAATTCAAGCGGAGGATTAATTCTTGGTGTTGATTTGAAATGTTCAAATTGACAAGAGATAATTTGATTATATATGGTATGATCGGTATGATGTATGAGATACATCTAGTGGAGGATTAATGTAAATGAGATTTAAATTAAATGCCATGGAATAGAAAAAGAGCTATGGTTTATACGTTTCATGAGATGAAGTATTAAAACTATAGGTTATAAATATATTATGGTAAGTTAGTTATAATTTATAATTATAATAATATTAATTATTGGATAATTATCTCTTTTTCTCTAATAACCAATTGAGTGGGAGGTTATTAGTGGTTCCATAGTAACCGTGAGATAAAAGAAAAAATGTTTTCCTAATTTTAGGATCAGATAAGATTTGCTAAGTTATTGATTTGAGATTTCCACTCTCGGAAATTACTTACGGATTAGTTATCAAGTAAATCAAATTTACTAAACAACAGCTTGAAGTTTGCAAAACGATCGTGGAGTGTTCTTACACGATAGACACTCAGCTTGATGATGAGCTAGACGATCGCATAGCTTTTGCTAGACGATCGTATAACTTTTACTAAACGATTGGGCATCGACCTATACGATAGGCTGTTTCATTTCCCACTTGCTTAATTATTTACACGATTGTTCCTCCTCTGATTTTCTGCCTAACCAAGTTCACACAGGGCCCACCCTCTGGATTCTCACACCAAAAATACCGAGGTAACCTTTTTGGTGGTGTCATACTCAACTCGACACAGTCGAGCTTTTGTGAAGGCCGTTCACGGTGTTCGGGATGTTCGTGACCTTGGCGATCGCTTTGTTCGAGTTTGCTGTGATCGTGCAGTGTAACGGTCATGTTGGGCGAACATTCGTGTGTTGCTGCGTTGTTGTGATCGAGCATTCGTGATCAAGGAACTTGAAGATGAGTCTTCAAAGGTTTGTTAGTTCGTTCCCTTGATCATGTAGTAAAGCATGTTGTAATTTTTGTTTTATGCATAATCGTATGTTTTTGTTTGTGACTGTAATTGTGATTTTTATATACGATTGAATTTTGGAAAGATCCTTCTGCTACTCATGGAAATCCTCGTGTCCGATTTCCTTCATATTCAAGATACAACTTAAAGGGTCTATAGTATAGAGATAAGGTTGGGTACCTTATCTTGGTACCACTATGGATATGACCTACTTTGTAGTTGATACAAACACAATGATATAACGCGTTCATGTAGGTGACACGCGAGTGGGGGTATCATATGCAATGAGTTTGCATAAGATTGGACTGCGAAATAGTAACCACTAGATGTAACATCGTTGACTAGTTTGGTTCTTATTTTAATAGGATGACCTAGGCGACTTAGTCTTAATCCTGAGTATATTATGAACTCCTGTTCACGAGGGATTATCTTTTGATTTGTATGGGTAAGGGTGGCCAGATTGCCGACCCAATGTTCCTACCATTTTGGGGACAAGACTGAGTGGAGAGCTGGGAACATAATAATACAACATGGAATTCGCTCCTTCCCTCCTTGAGGGTAAGTAGATGAGTGTTCCTTTAAATGGTGTCTCCGGGACTTGAACAAAGTGCCCTACCCCCTCATTGGCCCGAGAGAGATTTCTGTTTATTAATTTAACCATGAACAGGTTGTTCATTAGAGGAGCAATAGTACTTAAGGAGTCATAGGTAACCCAAGGGTAAGACGATAATCTAACCCAATTTGAGGTATGAACACTCGTGAAGGACTAACTTGCTGGTATTGGTCTATATCCATAGACACAAAAATATATCTATAGTGAGAAGAGTGCATATGTGGATCTTTAGTGGAGTGTACCCATAATTAACGAATATTAATTAACTTGGTTAATGAGTTTAACCAATTAATCTCATATCGTTGGAGCTTTTAATCTACAAGTCCACTAGGTCCCCTCGTTAGCTCATTAGAGTATATTTAAGAGAGATAATTTGAATTATTCAAATTAATTTGAGGAAACTATATATTAGTGAGATTAATATACAATCAATTATGGATATGATCTATAATTGAATTGGAGAGCAATATTTGAATAAGATTCAAATTAATTCAAGTGACATAAAGAGGTTTTGCACGTATACATGAGATGTATATGATAATTAAATGTATACATTAAATTGAGTTTAATGTATAAGCGGTTATTTCATTATTGTGTAAGTCAAAATTAAATAAGTATTAATTAATTGTGCAAATTAAATAAGTGTTATTTAATTGGGCTAACTAATTGAGTAAGTGTTAATTAAATAAATGTTATTTAATTAATTATAGAAAAAAAATATATTGAGAAAGATGCTTGGCTTTCTCTATATAAAGACCTCCCCATGATCCTTTGGGAATGCACTGAATACACACTTTGATTACAGAAATACTCTGACAATATACAACTTCTTAGTATTATCATACATAATTTTCTCTAAGCCATAAATCCTCTCAACTCTCTAAAAATCTTTTCTCCTCTCCCTCTCCCAATAGTTGGATACCACCTATCCCTCTATTGGATTCCTAGCGAATAATGAGGTAACTCTCGTGGTAGTGTTCGATATCGCTCAAGGAGTTATTTGTGATCAAGACTGTTTAGAGATCCGTTCGTTGGAACCTTGGAGAGGATTGTTCATGGCACTTGGGGAATCTACAAAGGTAACACTACAAGAATTTTCATCTTTCCCCATGCAAAAAGCATCGGGCAAAGTACTAAAAATATCAGGATAGGTTATGCCAATGCATTGTTTTTACGTTGACATAATCGTCGTCGTGTCCATGTCGGGAGAGGTTCCTCCCGACAAAAACTATTTTCGTTGACATAAATATCATTTTTGGCAACGCAATTTTTTGTGTCGGCATATGTGTTTTCCCAACAAGATACAATTACTCCTAAACAACAAACAATTTCAGTTCAATAAACAGATTTCTGCCGACGTTTATTTGCATCGACATAAGTCGTTTACAAATTTTATATATTTTTTGTCACAATTAAATAATCAATTTTTTATTTCCTTAATACCTAATTATGCACAAACAAAAATTGATCTTCAAACAAATCAATTGGGAACAAACATAACAAAAATAATATTATATATTAAAAAATAAGACTAATATTCAATACACGAGCAATGAAATTCTACGAACAAAAACTGTGTATACAATTAAATTTGAGTTGCTCTAGCTTCATACAAATCTCCTACACAAAAAAAAAAAAAAAAAAAAAAAAATTAATCTTCCCTAAGCCAAAATAAGTAAAATACTAAACCAAACTACGTACTCATCTCAAAATCTTCTCGCAATTTCCAAAAAATCATCTTTAAAAATTTACACGAACAACCTGTAATAAGAAAAACAAATATTATGAAAGATTTCTTAAAATCGATAAAGAAAAATGCACAAAAAGATCTTCACAATCACACAAAGGCTTAAATAAAATGTTTAAAATGGTTTTGATGAATGATCCCTCTCTCAAGCTACAAACATGTCGCCAATATTCATAATGAAAACATAGACACCACAGACAACCATTTTACCATCTAAAAAGTGATTAAAATGGTTATAATTAAGACGTGAACCCCTCCCCCATGCTACGAGCATGTCGTAAATCCACTTAAACAAATAAATAAATGCCCTTTAAACCTCCACAACTATCGGATCCCTACAAATAAGTCAAGAACAAAGTTCTTTTAAAATCCACAATTAGGATTCAAGATAATCTAAAACACAATTACAACATATACATCCCCCCTCCTCTCCTAAGCTACGGATGTGTCCTAGTTCCACCTAAACATCATTTAAACCAAAAAGTAGCAACAAATGCATATAAAGCATCGAAGTAAATCCCTCCCCCCTAAATCCACCTAAATTTCTTTCAAGGCTAAACCCATCATTCGATAGTTCTAAAAGCATATAACTCAACCCTCGGATCCCTACAAATAAATCTAAGAACAAAGTTCCTTTAAAGTGCACAATTAGGCTTCAGATAATCTAAAAAAAATCGCAACATATACACCCTCCCTCCCTCCCTCCCTCCCCCATTCCCCTCAAGCTACGAACATGTCCTAGTTCCACCTAAACACCATTTAAATCACAAAGTGGCAACAAGTACACTAAAACACACATATTTAAAGTGGCTATCATAACTGTAGGTTAGCCACAAAACAAACAAATGAAGTTCCTAAATCCACTAAAATGCTCATATTTGAAGTGGTTACCATAACTGCAGGATAGCCACAAAACAATCAAATTTGAAGTTTCTGAATCCACTAACCAAGAACTAAAAGTTGTCATAACGTATCTAGTTGTTCGAAGGTCCATCTCCTTGCTTTTGTTGAACAGCTAACTATCTTGTGATTTCAGTCAATTGATCTTGAAAACACGAAATTATTAACTTCAACATGGCATTTTCCTCCTTTAAGCTTGTCACTTCCGCCTCGAGCTTTTCATACTTATTCCCAATACCTTTCTCAATTTGTGAGGAAGATGTACCACCTGTAGCTAAATTGGGTTTTGGGTTCCATCCAAGACCTTTAGTGTGGCTTGATCGTTTTTTCAAAACCCGTTCACAAATAATTTCCTTCGTTGTTGGATCAAGCTCATCTTATGATGATTTTCTAATCTCCTCGTGCATTGCCAACTATATTTATAATGGTTTTTTAGGTTATATATTATATGTAAGGGTTAATATAAAATTACGCATATATGATATAATATAACTTATATATGTTTCTTTGGCAACTTCGCTTATCCACCCCTTCTTCTCTATGAAGTGACTTTTGTAAAACAATTCGACTTGACCTACTTTTTCACCCTTCTCGATCGTCTGTAATTCAATAAACAAATTTATTTTTTAGATTCAATGGGAAATGATTAAAACAATAATGAATTTGCATCATACCATACTAATTCATTTTGCACTTGAAGAAAGGATTTCGACCCACAATAATGGTTGAAATTGAGACATTCTCTACTCTTCTTATCCTTCTCCCTTTTTTCCTATACAAATTATAATTTATTAATACAAGCAATATATGTAAATAATAAGTACAACAAACACATAAAATTTACCTGCCATTCAGGAGTCTCCTATCGATCACAAAGAATCTTTTGATCTTTTTTATTTGTTAACTTGTCTGGTGTGCTTTCATGAGCAATTACAGGGTTCTCAAAGCTACAATAGTGCTTATGCAGTTCTGATCTATATTCTCTAAATGAGTTCTAAATTTTCTGACTTATGTACTTATTGACGACACTCGAGGATAGATCCACAATAAAATGTGTTTACATTTTTAATAAAAGTTATGGTAAGTACACATATGAGATTAATACAATAAAAGCATAAAACTTATCTGTAAACGAGCTTTTATAGTGGCAATGACATCACTAGGTACATTCTTCCACTTAAAACAACGCAATGAAATTATATCTCGGGTCGTGGTCCTAATGGCGTTGCTAAACTTTGTAGCAAAGACGCTTACTGGTTTTCCAACATCCTTAAAAATGCTAAATGAGATCCACCCATGTCGACATACATATACATTCAAATTAATGTTTCGGCTATGCCCTCTCCCATACTTCTGTTTTGTTCTAGAATTGGATCCTGTAACAAGATCAAATGGAATATTGAAACTCAATTTTTCTAAACTCATTATTGATGTTCAAATATCCAATTGAAGAAGTATACTTACATGATCTTTGAACCAAGTAGGGAATTATGATTGATGTCTTTGAGATAATTCTGATGTTGTGTCTAATCGAGTATGAATCAATCTAAAATATTCCCTACTTATAAATTTAACATTAGATATAATATCGAATTTCAAAACTGAGGATATTAACTAAACATATAAGATCTAAAATATACTTATAATAAGACGTTATCTCAGAGCTGTTGTTTAATACATACCAATGTGCCATTCGTTTCTCATTTTTAGTTAGCGTCTTCACAATTGACCCACCTAATGGTCGTACATTTTGCTTAAACACATCAAAATCTCCACAACTTGGGCCATCGAGAATTGAATCATCATTACGTGGCTCCCTATTGAATCTAGTTTCTATTCCAGATAAATACATGGAACAAAAAATCAAAGATTCTTTCATGATAAATCCTTATGTCATTGAACCCTCGTGACAAGCTTTGTTTCTTACATGTTGTTACAAGGTTCGTAAGCTTCTATCAATAGGGTACATCCAACTATACATAACCGGACCAACGATCTTTGCTTCATAAAGCAAGTGAACAACAAGATGAACCATTACATCAAAAAAAGTTGGCAGATTTTTTTTTTTCAAACTTACATAATATAAGTACATTATCTTATTGCAATCGGTCCAAGTTTGTAACACATATTACTTTCGCATATAAATCACAAAAAAACTTACATAGCTCCACAATAGGTGTATACACATCCTTTCGTAAGTATGCTCGAACACCAATAGGAATAAGTCATTGGAGTAGAATATGAGAGTCGTGAGTCTTTAATCCCCATAATTTTTCATCATTCACGCTAACACTTCGTGATATATTTGAGACAAACCCATCAGAAAACTTAACTGATTTCAATAACTTACAAAAAGCTATCTTCTCACTTATAGTAAAAGTATATGCCGCATGTGGTTTTACAAATTTGTAAGTGTAAGTCCTTTCATATATTCAAATCTTCAAGGTCCAAATGGGTATTTATCGTGTCTTTTGTCTTTCCTTCAATATTCATCAAAGTCCCAATCAAGCTATTGCATATTCTTTTTTCAATATGCATGACATCTAAATTATGTCATAGCATTAGTTTAGACCAGTATGGGAGTTCAAAAAATATACTTTTTGTCCAATTAATAGTCCTTTTTCTTTTCTTATATAGTTTGGATGGATGTTTACTTAGTATTGGAAACTTTAGTACATTGACTTGTTCTAGGATCTCATCTCCATTTATTACAATGGGTGGAGGTCTATGCTCTAATTTACCATCATTTTTGCTTCCTTTTACGCCAATTGTGGTTATCTGGAAGATAATGTCAATGACCCACGAAAGAGTTTTTTCCTCTTATCTTAAACGACAATCTATCTTGTTTAAAATTAGACATGCTTGATAACCTTTAGTATTCCATCCTGACAAGTTCCCGTATGCAGGAAAGTCATTAAGGTCCACAACAAACATGCACGTAACTAAAGGTACTCCCCGCTCATGCAATCGTAAGTGCGCACACCATTGTTCCATAACTCTTTCAACTCTTCAATCAATGGCTGTAAATAGACGTTCATTTCTTTTCCAAAAGACTTTGGTCCTGGTATAAGAAAAATGCATGAAAAAAATAGATTTCTTTATGCACTTCCATGGTGGTAAATTGTAAGAAACAAGCATCATGGGCCACATGCTATATACAGTACTCATATTCCCAAATGGATTAAATCCATCTGAAGCTAAGGCTAACGAAACATTCCTTGGGTCTGAAGTAAATTCAGAAAACTCTCTATCAAAAAATTTTCACCCATCAGCATCAACTGGATGTTGTAACACACCATTGGTTTCAACTCATTTATCCTTATGCTATCGCATCTCAGAAGCAAAGTGTTTTGATGAAAAAATCGCTTCAACCTCAGTATTAGTGGAAAATGACATAAAATTTTCTTTGGGATCTTCTTGTTCTTGTCATCCTTTATTTTGTATCGAGACCCACCATACACTAGACAACTTTGACAATTAGAATATCTTTTCCAAAATAAAACGTAGTAGTACTTGCAAGAATGAAGAAAATCATATCCTAGTCCTAGGTCATGTAATTTTCTTTTGACTTCATAAAAAGAACTGGGTATACATGCACCAATTAGAAAGCCATCTTTCAACAAATCTAGTAACATATCAAAGGATTTGTTACTCCAATTATTGAGAACCTTAATATGCATCAATCTCACTAAGAAGTTCAATGAGAAAAATTTTGTACAACTAAGATACAATGGGTTACATGCTTCATCCATTAACTCCTAAAAAATGTTTGAAGTATCCATTTGTTCGATGTTCTCAAGCATTTCATCTCCCAAGTCTTCTTCATTTTCATCATATGCTCATTCTCTTACCGGTCCTTGCAAATCATTTAAAAGATTGAATAACTCATCATCATCATTGTGTGTAGTAGGTTCTTCCCTTAATCCATCATCCGTTGAAGGAGCTAAAAGAGTCGTGACTCTTTGAAATTGAGCTAAATTTATCGGTTCTCCATGATAAATCCATTGACTATATGAAGGAGATATTTCATTCGCAAATAAATGTCATTCTACTCCATCTAATGTTTGAGACATTGAATTCTGACAATTTTTACATGGGCATCTCGTTTTTCCCTCTCCATTTACATGACACTTTGCCACTTCCATGAATTGTCAACTCCATCAATGTACTATCTTGAGAATCTATCTCTAAGCTTAATCCAATCTTTATTCGTCATTGAACCAAATGAATAAAGCATGTCTAAGTTTTGGCTATATGAATGAGATATTTCATTATCTCTAAGTTTTAACCTTTATGAGAACAAGAGAGAAATCACTACATTTCTAGTGTTTCTTCTTACATTATAGAACGGTCGGTCTGCATTAAGCATGTGATGAGAACATTAGTAAGGAAAAAGGGTCAAGTATTTACGATTATGAACCTTTATTGACAAAAGCTAAATAAATGAAGCTAAATGGTCAAATGTTTTCCATTTTCTATTTTTTTTTCCTCACAAACTTTTTAATTAATCAAACAAAATGACACTTTACTAGAGTTTGTTTAGATGATATGATATTAAATTTACCTTTATCTATCAACTTAAGCTTTTTGGGTCAATTGATGATTTAACACTAGCAAGTAAAAGTGTGAAATTTAGTTAATTTATTTTAAACATCCTTAGCAATTCTATTTTAAAACTTAAAGCATATTATATTCATAAAAAGAAAAGATTAAACTTTAATATTAACAAATGAATCTCATATACAAAATTAAAACCAAAATACACAAATAATTCATCCTTCATTATATCCATACATATACAAACCAAAGATAGAAGGACAATTTCATTCATAAACAAATGAATATCCTAATTCCAATCTAAAACAAATACACAAATCCATCTTAAAAGAAAAAGAGAAAAAAAAAAAAAACAACTAAAAGCTTATTATAAATAGATTTATACATCATCCTTATTAAAAACAAAATTTCTTATCAGAATAATAACACAAATACAACCCATGAATAACATAGCATATACAACCATAGAATGTATGATCTCAGTCTGTCAACTGAGACAAAGTTGGCATGATCACATGTTCCTCTAAATATGTAACAAATCATCCATAACTCGGTTGGAGGAAACAATTTCTAGTACCCCAAACAACCCACCGAATGTGCACATGTCGACAATTCTCGCTAGACATACTCGGGTACGTTGACAATTCCAGCTAGATATACTGACCATCCTTGTCATATGTCCACAAGATATGCTAACAATATCCCAAGTACAATTTCCAGTATCCAATCAAACCAAGTAGCCAAACAAACCATAATCAAACAGTTATCTAGATAAAGAATGATAAACTAGTAATTATAATCCAAGAAAGCATATTTTCATATCATGCCAAGTTTCCAAAACATACACACAAACATGTATGAATACGTTCAAACAATTAAAATAAACCACTCATAGTCAATTAGCTTTCTCCTCGAATTTCTCATTCCTCGGATTCTTGATAATCCTGGAATTTAATTGACAATCTCCTAATTATTCTCCAAGCAACCATAATCCAATTTATTTGAAAATTGATCTTCAATTATAACCAATCTCACATAAATTCCCCCCAAATCAATATCCAATAAGAACTAATTTCACCTCTAATTTCTTTAAGCCTTAGTGTTGACCATTTTAGGGTTTTCCTACCAATTTATCACATAATTATTTGTAAAGCAGTATAGAAGTAATAATATAGTTTATGAACTTTCTTTTTTACAATATGAGAGAGGAGGATCCAACCTCTAACATCCAAGTCGATAGTATATTATTTATGTTAGTTAAGCTATTCTTAAATTTACAATTTAATCCCTATATGTTAATTTGTAATTGTTATGGATGAATTTGGATTTGAAAAAATTGAGCCTACGACCAACTAAATTGTTCAGCCAACTAGATCTAATTCTAACTTATGTACGGAAAAAGGTAAACTCTAGATCATTTTCCCTATAAGTACATAATTAAAACTCTATATGAGGTATTTGAGATCTTAAACTTCATGGGGAAGTTAAACTTCTTATTTATTCTTTGTTGCGCTTGTGGTTGGTTGCTAATATTTTCTTTTATTCTGTTGGATATTTTGTCTTTAACTTTGTGTGAATATTCTTTCCTTATTGATGGCAGATTTATTAGGGTGGTCTTTCCTTATTTGTGTTGTGTTGGTAGTTTCCTTGCCTTTTTTTGGCTTGCTTTTTCTTGTGGCCTCTATGTGCTTTTTTAGGGTAAGTCATTTTCATGCTAGGTGAACCAATTGGCTGTAATTTAGAGAGCAGGTGTGTATTTGGTGTTCTGGGTTGATTAGAGATAGAAGTAGTTCGTGCTTTGAAGTGTGGGCAGACCAAGTAGATTCTTCACAGTTTAGAAGTAGTGTGTTGGTTGAACGTTCCTTCAGCTAGCAGGTGAAAAGATGGTAAATTCGTTGATGTGCCATTAGATTTATAGGGAGCCTGAGTCTATAGACTCACAGCGAGCAGTATCAATATTAAGGAGAGCCTAACTTACTCGCTAATATTCAGTTATGAGTTAAGTCTATGTAATATTTGTTGAAGTGTATGTTATAAAACTAAGCTGCATTATAATGGATCTCTTTTCACCTAAGCAGAAAGCCTCCCAGACATATGTGTGATTACACCAAACTGGGGTAACAAGTCTCCGTGTGCCTCTCCCTTCTCTTTACTTTTATCCTTTTTGTCTTTGCTTTTATCAGTAGCATTTCTACGAACTTGTGGTAGTGTTGTGATTCACGCTTTTTCATTCTTCATTCTACAGTTCTCTATCTCTGACTTTGGCACCCAAGCCATTTTTCTTTATTGTTTAAGTCCTCTCTTCCCCAAATTACAAATTTATAGTCGTTGTCACATGAAGGTCAGATGCATATTCTCTCCTATCCAAATTTTGGCATTAATAGTAACGATTTAGTCTACATACTCGTAATTTTGTAACCATTTAATCAATAAATTTTAATATGTACCAAATTGGTCCCTGAACTTCAATACTAACAATTTAGTCATTTAACTTTAATATATAATGATTTAGTCTTTTATCTTTTAAATACTACAACAATTGTATCCTTATCTAAAAAATTATTGTTAAAAAATAATGAAATTTCTTATACAAGTACACAATAAACTAATTTTAAACCAAGTATACTTGTAATCTACATCTACAAAGCATAAATGGTTAAATAATAAAAATAGCTATTTAATTTTAGTGTAACCTTTTCTTTACTCTATAATATTCAATAAATTAAATTGTTAGATAATAAACATTGATTAAATTGTTACAAACCAAACTAGAAGTAATTTTTAGGCTACAATTATTAGTATATATGATTTTGATTAAGTTTAGAGTTCTAAGCATAAATTAATTTTTTCCCCTTTTTTCCAAATTAATTTAAACATTCAAACTAATTACAAAATTGGAAAACATGATTAAAAAAAAACGAACCGGATTCCAACCTCCCAATTGCCATAAATAACAAAAGATGGTTTCAACTTTTTCAATCACACCATTTTCTGGAAACTCAGCTCAGCTGCGAGCTGTGACCTGAACCGCCTTCCCTCATCGGAGAAGAAGACCCCGTCGCCGGAAAACCCAATTAAACGGAGAATTTTCCGGTCACGATTAATTTCTCTACTGAGTTCTTCTTCACCAAAAGGAGCCAAAAACGTGTAACTATCATTTCTTATACTTCCATCTACAACAAAGAAATTAACTCCATAGCTAACAACGATCAAGCTCATCCAAAACGTTCATTCATCTAGAGGTTTAAAAATTCTACACAAAGCCAAGCTATTCCCCACCAGAAAATCACAATCTAAAGCCAAGTTCTTACAGATCATTGAAGAAAAAAAAAAACAGAAATATCGACAGAAAATTACAGAACAATAAGCGGAATCCAAATTCAAAAGTGACAACCAAAACAGAGGAAGAAGAAACAGAGTGTAGTGACAAGAACTACACCCTCCAACATAGAAACAATCTTGAAAAGCAAATTATCCAAAAAAGAAATTTGCAAATTCGTCAGTCTTTTCCACTTGAATGCAGAGCCCAATAGCTTCATTTTGCGCGATTCTCTCCTCAGTGATCGCTTGAAAATAGCCCACCTGGTAGCGATATTCCCATGGCTCTTGATTTTCTTCGCACCCACTTCTTCGTCCATTGATAATAATCTTCGCAAGAACAAATTGAAAGTAAAATTGTAGGGAGTAATTGTAAGCTTGAAGAAAATTGATGAGTGCAGTGATGAACTCTGTAACCGCTCTCTGTTTATAAATGAGTAGGTGGCATGAGAATGGGAATCGTAAATTTGTTGTTCGAGGGAGGGCTTTTTGGTAATTTATTAACGAAGAGTGAATGCCTTCCGTAGTGGAGAAATTTAACTGCTTTTACGGAGGTATAATATAACGTGCGGTGAGTCGTGAGATTATTGGGCCAAGGGAGTGCTTTTCTCTTTCCACTATGAGTGGAAAATGGAAATTAAATAAGTGAAAGAGATTAATGATTTTTTTGTACTTTAAAAATGACTATTAAAATAATTTTTGATCCCTAAATTTTCCTAAAATAATAATTTAGTTGTTGAACATTAGTTAATAAAGATTTACTTCGTGTACTCTTAGGTTTGTAAAAATTTGATCTATATACCCTATAATTTATGATGATCTAGTTTTTATTGTGAATTTTTTTTATTGAAATTAAATGTAAATTTTAATTACGTAATGACTAAATCTTTAAAGTTTGTAGTTAAATATGATTATGATAGTTTATTAATGTACACATGAAATTTCGTTAAATCATATTAATAATTTTTATGATAAAGATTAAATTATTATAAAATTGTAAAATATAATGATTAAATCGTTATTTATTAAAGTCAGTAATCAATAATATGTTTTATAGCTTAAAAGCATTATTTAATTTTAGGTTAAAATATTGTTGGAGTATACTTTGAAATTTGTTTTTATTCTAATCCACGTTGAATTTGTAATTTTAATTTCCATGCTTTAAAAAAATAGTTCCCAATTTTAGCTTGTTATTAACTTTTTTTTTTTTCTAAGGAAATTATTCTATTGGTCTTCCTTCTATAACTTTTGGAACTTCAACATATTCATGTAGTGTTTTTTATTGCATGAAACACAGAGATATTTGGGGTAAGGAATTGGTTATTATAGTCGTTATTATAATTGGGTTATAATAGTTTGTGTTTGGGTATAGATTATTTTAATTTGAATTATAATAGTATTTATTTGGGGTGTAAACTAGTTTAGTTTGAAAATGAAATAGTAAACACGATAGCAACGAATAAAAAAATGATGAATGTAAAATAGTAAAAACTATAGCAAATAGTAGCTAATTGGGGAATGCAAAATAGTATTTACTGTAGTAAGATGTGGTTATTATAGTTTAGGATAATATTTGCCCCAAACATACCCATAATATTATTTTAAACTTATTTTGATGAACATGAATTGTTTTAAGACTTATCGAAAATATATATGGACAAAAATGAATTGAAACCAAAATATAGAAACAAAATAAATAAACCTAGAGTTATATTTCACTAGATAACTCAATCATTGGAAATTGATCTCCAATAGAGAATCCTCGCTATGAACCCAATAAAATTCAATGGAAAATTTTATAAAGATAAAAATTTAAATGAGATTGAGGATGGGACAAGTAAGGCTTCCCCTTTCCCTTTCCTCGTGTTTTTTTAGTTCGGGAATAAGAAATTAAATCTTTAACCTTTATGGTCAGTTTGGTTCATAGGAATAAGAGGTGAGGATGGAAAATGATATTTTATCATCATGTTTAGTACAAGTTTTTAAATTTGGAAATGAAAATATCTTATTCTAAGACATTTCATATTTTCATCTATGGAAGTTTCCCATAACCACCCAAATAGATGGGTTTTTTCCATTTCCAATGATTTTTCTCTCTCTTACTTTTATCTTCTCATTTTATTTTTTTTCTTCTTTATTGATATTGGTTAATTTATTTAATTTATATAAATAATTAAATTTATAATTGATATATATAATTAATTTTATTAATAATACTACTAAAATAATATTTTATTCTATTATTATGAATTAATATGAAAAAACTATAAACTTTTAAAAAATATACGAATAACCATAATTATACTTGTTTAAATCCATTTTTACTAGTAATATATATATATATGAACATCATAAATTATATATTAAAATTATTAATTAGTCTTTAAAAAATATTAATTAATTAACTAATATTAAAATAAATTGATTTTTTTCATTAAATAATCTTGTACATTTTTACTTCTAGTTTTAATCTATAATCATAGTTATCTTTTTAAAAATTAAAAATATTGTTCAATGACTTAAAATCAGTTAGTTTATATCAACTTCTTTTGTATATATACAAGAATTATAATTGACATTAAATAATTAATTAATGAACTCTTCAATTAACAAAACTAAANATTAAACTAGGTGAATAGATAAATTTAGTTAAATTTTAATGGCTTAAAATTGATTTAATAATTTAATGTAATAAAATTATTATATTCCTGGACATCCTATTTTCATTCTATACATAACCAAACACAATCTTTGATTACCAAACATCTTATTTCCAGATATTCTATTCCCAAGCATCATTTATTCATAGCTATCTACAAAACCTTAATCTCAACGATCCCTTAAAAAAGAAGACTATATCCATTATTGTCGAGTTAAACTTATTTTAACCCTCCCACCGGAGTTGTTGAACTAAAAAATTACAATTACATGAAAATGAGAATATGACCTAGAACATTGTAAGGAGTATGAATGTGTTGTTTGGACAAATATATAGGTTTCATCTAAGTTTCCTTTTCCCCAACTTGAGATAAAGAGTTGGATTATATGATCTTTTAGATAAATTTAGATAGTCAAACTCAATTCTTTTTCCATTGATTTAAAAAGTACTTGGCATTTTTTGACAAAAAAAAGAAACAAAAAAATACTGACACTCTTAGATGAATGTATAATACCTTTAATTAGTTGAACTATGACTTTCTTTTTATATATATATAATTAGATCTAAGATGGCTTCTATGATTGAATCTTTGAATGAAATTTCATGCCCCAACTTTTAACATACAGGTAAATAATTGTTTTCATGGACATAAACATAAAATTTATTTATTTGTTAATTTGGTCACAGTCAAAAATAAGTTGAATTATGCACGTGTTTTTTAAAATAAAATAAACGTTGTATTAATATTATTTTAAATGCTTTTGTCAAGATGAGTTATGCTCACATTTATTTACTTCCTTGACTTCAAACATAAGATACTCCAATGTTGAAATTTGAGTGGTAATGTGTCAAATATTTAAATATAATGATTAAAAAAACGTTTTTATGGAGGTAAAGATGAAATTTATTTTTTGCCAAAAATAAGCATAGCTCAACTGTTATAAATAGCTCACTATTTCTTGAAAAAATACATTTGAATTATTTGTCAGATTCTAAAAACAAAAATAAATATTGTTTTTTTAGTTTTCAAATTTTGACATGATTTATAAAAAACATTGACAGAGAGTGGATAAAAAAAACAAATAAATTTATAAGTGGAAGTAAATGTAATAAGATTAATTAAAAAAATAGTTATCAACCGAGAGTTTAAAAACTCGATAAATCTAGCAAATATAAACAGATAAATATTTCTGTGTAGTTATTGAAATTCATTTATGTGTTAATGATAACTTGATTCATAAAAACCAGTTAAACTATATGCTCGTTTTTGAGACTTGTAGTTAAAGTTAATGTTTATCATTATAATTTCACCCAAGTTAAGAGATGAAATGGAAGAAATAAAAAAGGGGTTTTTCAAGAATAAAAAGAAAAAAGAAAAGTGTAAAGAACCTTCATAGAGAGGGTTGGGTTCTTTTTTAGTTTTAACTATGGATCCCTGAATTTGGATTCTTTTTGACCTGTAGAATTTGAATATATAGGAAAAGACGGATTGACAGCAAAGAAAACGTAGGGGAAAAAGAATATATTCTGCACTTAAAACTATCGCGCTGTAAGATGAACCAAATCTTTTTAGCTTTACGACATGTCCATGTATATATTTTTCTAATTCCAATGTAAATTACAGACTACTTCAATCCTCTAGTACTTTTCGTTTTAGGTCACGTTCACCGAATCGTAATGTAAATTATGGTGTATTTAAAATGGGGTTTTTATTAATGAATGAATCTTAATAAGTTTGAATCCCAAACATAATTAGATTGCTTTTGATCGTTTTTACCTAGAATTATGAATATGTCACATTTTACTGCCATTACTGCTTGACGATAACAGTAAAGGTAAATATAAATTAATAATTTTCATACTTTATAGGAACAATATTTGTAATAGTAAAGATACCTATAACAATTAGGTAGTGCATCCCAGGTAATTTTCAATCATAGTCAAATTCAACACCCTTCATTTCTCAATTAGATAACATGATTTGTTTACAAATTTTAAGATAGTCCCACGACTCAGTACAATTACATAAAGTAATTAAACAACAATAATAGCAATCAACTGGAGCCTATTTTTTACTTTACTATTGAATGATTACCTTTCAATTGTGTGAACTAGTCTATTACGCTCTTGGTTTGTCGAATTTTTTTGTTTCTTTCCATTTGAAAGATTTAGGAAGAAGCTAGGGTTTTAAAGGGTTGTTTGGTAGATAATCTGAAAACATAAATTTGAAAACAAGAGATTCAACGAAAATATAATTGTTTTTTTTTATGTTTTTAGACATGTGTTTGGTATCAGATTTCAAAAATTGTATTATAATTCAAACAATTGAATAAAATGTGTTTAATATTATAATTATAAATTATAAAACTAGTTGTGTTGTTTTGTATATTTTATTTGAATAAATCAGCCTATATTGAATAATTAACTTAATTTTACAAAAGTGAATGAATGAGTAAATAGACCTCAATAAAACTAACAAATAAAAGAAACAAAAAAGGAAAACTACATAGGAAAAATATAAGAAATATGCAATTGGAATAACTCTACCTAGTTGTAGTTTACCCACTAAATATTAGTTGACAATAAATTATTATTAATTTATTTATTAATTTATTTATGAACATATATTAAAAAAATTATATAATTATTATTTTGTAACATTATTATACTCCATAATACCTTACATAATTGTGATCTTTTAAGAAACTTCATAAAAGCAAAAAAAGAAAAAAAAAGAAAAAAAAACCCTTCTTAAGAGACAACATGACAAAACATCACTATTAATTACATCGCGAATCCAAAATTTGGACTTGGATTCCAAAATCCAAAAACGATTTTCAGAGCAAAATTTGGATCCTTTGCCAAACAATATTTGCTGAATTTGAAAACATAAAACAAAATCTGAATTACCAATTAAACATGTCCTAATTTTCTTAATTGGATTTATGATATAGTTAATAGTGATTTTTTTTTTGTTCCTCTTGTGTCTTGAGAGGGTTTTTTTTTTTAAAAAAAAAAAAAAGGAAGTTTTTTTTTTTAAAAAAAGGAAAGAAAATAGCTTCTACAGTTTCAAAATGTTCAACTTTATCTCGGTATACTACATTTTAAATTTTGGTTTAATTAGATTTTATTTTGGCCTACGTAAGTTAAAAGAAAAAATAGATCAAGATGAACATTTTGAAATTATGGAAGTACAAAAACTAAAATTAACATTTTGAAAGTAAAAATGAATCAAAGTCAAATATACATGGACCGAGAAGTATTTAAATTTAGAAAATACCAATGGTCTCTAAAATTTTGGAGAAATAACATTTTAGACCTCGAATTCTATTTTGTATAATTTAGTTATTGCACTTACAATCTCATAACAATTTAGGTTGTGAATTATAATATGTAGTAATTTAGTTCTTGTACTTTGAAATTTTTAACAATTTGACATCTATCATGAAAATCATCATCGTCAAAACTAAATGTTACTTTCTATTATGTAACAAGTTAGTGTTTGTAATTTTTCAACACATTTTATTGCTAATCAATTTATTGGAAAATCCTCAGGGCGTTTCGGTGGGTACCAACCAGAAGTTTATAAAGTGGGTTATCATAGCTCACGTCATGTTTGGAACACCAAATATAATAGTAGTAGTATGTATACCTATTTATAACTTACGATTAAGTATGGTAAATACTATTTCAAAACCCCCTTTGTTATAATATTGACTATTTGTTACAATATTTTACTATATTCCATTCATACTTTATTTTATTCTTTGTTACAGTATTTATTATTTCATACCCATTGTTTATACCCTAAACATAAATTATTATAATCCATACTAAAATAATTTGCACCTCAAACAGTAACTACTATAACCCACTAGCTATCCTAACTCACTAACTATAATAATCAACTCAGCACCTCAAATACCTTCTTAAATGTTAATAATATTGTTGTTATCGTAGAGATTAAGTATTATAAAGTATATCAACTAATTGTTATGTATTAAAATTTAGAGATTAATTAAATTGTTACCAAATTGAGGTTTAATGAATAAATTATTATTTCAATGAAAATTCCAACTCTAAAATGTTCTTCTTGATCAATCATTTTTTTCAACCCAGTCCCCCAGTATTGTTGTGTTGATTCTACTTTAAGTCTTTAACGAATTATTCTTTTTGTTTTTGTTTTTTTTTTTTGAAAAATTCTTTTTGTAAATTATACTTTAGTATCTTTGATTAATAATACTTCTTTTCCAACAGTTTTCTGACAGATGAATAATAAGAGATGGAAATTTATTACTTTATAAATCAATTAGCTTTGGATAGTTTATACATTTGGATGCCTATTTGATTTTTATTTTTTGAATTTTAAAATGTGTGATTCTTTTCTTATTTTTTTTAATGTTTAGAACGTTTTTCATCTTTTTGAAAAAACCATTTAGATCCCTAACAAATTTCAAAAGAAAAAGAGGTTTTTAAATTTTTCTTTTTATTATTATTATTTTCAAAATTTAGGTTGAGTTTTGAAAATATTCTTAAAAGTAGAAAAAAAAAACTTTAATAAACTTTAATTACCATGTAAGTAACAATTATCTCTTACAAATCAGGTTATAGATTCAAATTTTCATCTATACATTGTTGAATTACACAAGAATATCACTAGTCATGTCATTTTTTAAAAGTGCACTTCTTGTAATTAGAGTGTACATGATTTTTGGGTATTTTTTTGGTCTGTTTGGTAGAGAATCCAAATTTTGTTTTATGTTTCCAGATTTACTGAAAATATGTGTTTGACAGGCAATTTAGATTCTGTTTCTGGAAACTGATGTCAGATTTTGTGATCCAAACAGTTTAAATTCTAAAAACAACATTTTTATGTTTTCATTGAATATAGATTTTGAATTTTGAATTTTAAAGTACAGAAAAATCTTAAATAAAGATTAAAAAAAAAACTTAGAACTACGATAGACAATATTATAAATTCAATTCATTTTTTGGAAAGTAAAATGTGTATTATGTAAGGTATTATAAATTTATATAATATGACAAAATAATAATTATACAAAAAAAAGTTTAACATAAAACATATTCATAAATAAATTAATAATAGTTTACTGTCGATCTAATACTTATAGGTAACTTCAACAAATTTTATAATTTATAAATATAATATCAATAACATTTTAAAAAATTATTTAAATTAAAATTCTGTTTTAAATTTGTTACCAAATACATATTTAAAAACATGTAATACAACTTTGTTTTTGTTGAATCCTTTGTTTTCAAATTTCTATTTTCAAATTATCTACCAAACAAGCTCTTATTAACAATTCACCATTCCAACCTTCTCAAGCCCCAAGATTTGGGACCGCCAATGAGGAAGGTTCCTATTCCAATGAGAAGAACACAAAGTAGAAAAAATTCTTAATCAAAACACCATCCACTTCATTTGTTTTTACTACTGCAAGAGCATCAAAGTGACTGTCGCATATTTACTTAGTAGTCCCTGTGTTCGACCCTGGACTTACGAGAAACATAGTGGGTTAAGTTATGGGCTACTTTGTTATACATCCTCTATTGGCATACCTTAGAGATAAATTGGAGTAAATGACAAAATCGAGGTTGTCTTTTGATTTTTGTCAAAAAAAAAAAAAAAAAAGAAGAAGAAATAATAAGATTTTTGTCAAAAGCATGTCGCACATATGACATATTTTTTTTAATCCCTATATGCCTTTGGAACTGTCGATTAACAACTTTATCGAGTACTATATAATTGTTATACTGTGTATAAATTCTCAATAGAAATACAATGTAAATGAAATCATCTGTTATAAGACGTGTATAACGTATCAAAAGAAATATATTGTAAATAGAATCTTCTGTTATGAGATTTCAACCTAACAGATTCAAGAGATAGATGTCAGATTTTCTCTCATTTTGAAATTTGAATAGGCGGTTTCATATTTATTTTGATTTGATTCTACCAGTTTTCGAAAATATTCAGAATTAATCAATATTTTATTTTTTTATCACCATTTTTATTTTAATTTATAATATATCTTTAGACTTTACATTAATTTATTCATTTTTTATTATTTTAAATTCAGATTAATTTTTTATCCTAACTAGGACTTTACTTAATATTTTATACATACTATCATCTAACAAATTGTATATTTCATTTATATTTTTTTATTTTTTTATTTTTTGAATCACCTTTTATTCATTATCATCTTATTATATTATTATATGATTTTAATATTCTGGATATACTCTTCATTTTATCAATATCAATTAACCATTTTAATGTTTTGGAAATCTTGGATGTTTAGACTTGATAGGATCCCCGTTATAAGGTATATTAACAACAAACACATTGTACTTCTAATGTACGACAACCGAATATTTAATATACAATGTATCTGACTTTTAATGGGTCGGTTTATATTCATTGTTGTTATAAGGTATACTAACAATAATGACACCTAAATTTTAAACCAAGAAAACTGAAGTAAAGAAACCTCACAACCTCGATATACTAAATTGAGACCATAAATTAGACATATCTGTCTATGAATTGCACGAAAGTTATATGAATATTTGACAAAAAACGTATTAAACATTTAAATAGTTTATGATATTCCAAAATGAATAATTCCACATCTATCTAATATCAACAAATACAGAGTAATTATATACAAAGATACATGCAGTTCAACCTGATAAACAAGGAATTTATTAAGAAATATATAGATTGATAATAGTTACAGTTTATTGTATGTCATAAAACTCGCAGTTTATAAACATTAAACATATTCTATTTGCAATAAATATGTTATTGAGGTTTATTCAATAAACTTATTATTGAATATGTAAATTACACATGTTAAAGCCAAAATCCAATAAACTAACGAACCCTTAGCTATAGCATGAATACTTGAACTTTATGTGGAGACATAAAAGTGGAGCAAATTTGAGTATATAGCCAAAGCAGTCTATAAATATAAGGATAGGGTTGGGTACCTTATCTTGGGGACACTATGGATGCGGCTCGCTTTGTATTTGATACAAACGATGTGAACCTAAAATCGTTCATGTAGAGACATGCAAGTGGAGACATCCTATGCAAAAGATGTTTGCATAAGACCAAACCACGAAATAGTCACTTTTCTTTATAACATCATTTACTGTTAAAACTGACTATTTCAATTGATGACTTAAGGTAACTCGATCTTAATCCTGAGCTAATTATGAACTCCTGTTTATTCGGAATTATCCTTCAATTTGTATGGGTGAGAGGGGCTCATCATAGCCGCTCAATAAGCCTCCCATTTTAGGGGTAAAATCGAATAGATAATTGAGGACATGGTCTTGAACAAGGGGCCCTGCCCTCTCTATGACTGAGAGGGACTCGATTTATTGGTAGGACCATAAACCAATTGTTCATTAGTGAATCAGTAGAGACTCAAGAAGCAACAGGGGTAAAACCAATTGTAATTTTGACTCAATTTTAAATACGGACAACCTATGAAGCATTGACTTAATAATCATGGTTAAATCAAGTGGACAGAAATATACCTATAGTGACGAGTGTGCAACTACTGGGCTTTGGAGTGATCCGGTAGTTAATGAATGTCGACTAATTTGATTAAAAGAGTTAAGCCAATTAGTCTCAGATCATTGGAGCTCACGATCTGTAGGTCCAGTAGATTCCACTACTAGCTCATAAATGGATTAAACTTTATAATAGTGTGTCGAGAGAATTTGAAATGTTCAACATTGTAAACGTTAGATGCTTTTTCTTCATTTTCTTTTGTTTCCTCTTCCATGTTTTCAAAACTCTCTTCAAGTTTTGATTCATCCTTTTCACCCTCACTACTATCATGTTCTTCATGTTGAGTATTTGATGGATCATATGATCCAATTACTATAACAAATACACTATAATTTCAATAATATATCGATAAAATTTACATGTCATATCCTAGTCTCTTCTTGTTCTTCTTGCTCCCCTTCTTCTAGTACGTTCTTTATATTCTTCCTTTTTTTGTTTACTACCTCTCTCACTTTCTGCACGTTTATTTATATTATTATGAACTCATATTTTTAACATAGACTATTGAAACATATCGATATTATCATGGTCTGTGTCCCTTTTTTCGTCATAACATTCACATCTATTGTAGAGGCTTCTCAGTCTTTTTTTTTTTTTTGTTGTTACTTTTTAGACTTCCACGCTTGAGAATTGCTATTCCATCCATTGTATCATTTGTGCCCAGTTATACATACAGTTTCAATTTATTGGTTTTATGAATTATTCTAGTTAGAGATTAGAAACATACCTCGTCCTCACTATTGGCAACTATTGGTTCTTTGTTTACTTATTTTTTTCTCCAAGTAATTACAACAAACTTCAGTTGTTCACTGACTCTCATTCTTCCTTCAATTTTCTCTTTTTTCATAACTTTTATCCTTCTTCGAATGCATTTCAATGGTTGATTATTTTTAAACTTATTATTTAAATGACGTGGATAAACAAGTAAGATTGTGTTTCTTCCTAAGAATTATAGGGAAATATGTGTTGAACAAAGATTTATTCGATTTGCCTAAATATTACAAATAAAATATTATTTTAAAACACATTGTTTTATTAAGAAAACAATTAGGTAAATATTGGATTATTTGAAGATCTCTATATATTATATTCAAAGATTTATGCCAACACTTACTTCTTACTTTGAATGTATGGAACATTGTATAGAATAGATTACAGTGCATGAAGGGAAAGGAAGATTGTGTAAGGGTTTAAGCTTCTTTACCTTTGAGAAAGGCTACGAGAGTGTTGAGTTTGTGGAAAGATATAAGTGAGGCTAGTAAGGTCGGAGTCAATCGTTGATAGAATCGTTGGACGGATGAACAACTACGCCAAACGAATGCAAGGCAATGTGAACTGTATACCTATGTTAGACGAACTAAAGCTAACATGAACAACTACTATTGGACGACCCCAAGGTAACATGAACGACTACGTGAATTGCTACACCAGAACGCAAGTACACCATACGGGAGGCTATGGCTACAGCAGACACATGGCTGAAATTTATCTTGTCGTTTTCTTTACCTAAGTGAGGTTTGTAAAAACCCTATTTTTTTATTTGAAAGATTGGTTTTATTTTCTGATTATTTTTTTAATTCATTCCTTGTTTAATGTGATGATAATTAATTGTAAGTGTGATAAGACAATTGTCAATGCATTGTGCGTGAAATTTATTTGATTATAGTGTATTTATTGTTTTTGAAATGGTTTTGAAACCATCTAATTTTTTTAAATAATATTATTTTAATAATTATTAACAAAAATAGGGTTGGACGGATAATATTGACAAAAATAGGTCTTTTAATCGTGTACTTGGTACACGATTACGTTTAAATCGTGTACCAGGTACACGAGTACCTATGATCTGGCACGCGCAGATTGCCAATGTGGCAGTCATGCAGCATTGACTAAGTCGTGTACCCTGGTACACGATTACCTCAAGTCGTGTATCGGGTACACGACTTAGTGGTCCCTTAAACGCCGCAGCTCATTCTTCTTCCTCCATTCGAAAGTGTTTTCTCTTTTCTTCCTCCCCATTACCGTCGTAGCCTCTTGTTGCTGACGTAGCCTTTTTTCTTTTTCTATCCGACCATGAGCTTTTTCTCTTGTTGCTGTCGCTGTGAGACGATCTACCACCCGCTATCTCCAATCTTTGTCATCATCCACCTTAGGTAAAGTTTTTTCTTTAATTTTTTCCAATATATGTATTTGTTTATAAAAATAAGGATTAAGTTCGAAAATGAAGATTGCTTTATATATATATAATTTTGTTTGCATTTGGGCTTAATTAAATGTATAGTTTATGGATCCATGATTTAAATGTATAATCTTTAGATAACAGACGTACTTGTCCACAACGTACATTAGGTGCTTTCTCTTCGGGTGATTAAATTTTTTTATGTAATTGTATCTTTTATGTACTTGTATTTTTCATATAATTGTATCTTTTATGTACTTGTATTTTTCATGTAATTGTATATTTTATGTACTTGTATTATTTTATGTAATTGTATCTTTTATATACTTTTATTTTTTATGTAATAAATTTATTTTATCTAATTCGTTATTAGGAAATAAATTTTGTTATGAGATGGATTTTGTTATGTAATGTAATTTGAACTTCTTATGTAATGGAGTCTGGTCCTTCTAATCTTGTAAAACTATATCAACAAAATATGTATCATTCGCAATCGATATGGGACAGTTCTGCTAACATAGTTTTGAGTTGTCGGAGAAGGGAGGCATCTCCACAACATACTATCCCATTTGATCAACGTATTATTTCCTACGTTGAACATGCAGGTTTTCTTGGGGTTGCACAGATCGGATTTATTCAACTTGATTGGCACGTCATTACTGCTTTAGTTAAGCGTTGGAGACCAGAAACCCATACATTTTACCTGCCTTGTGGGGAATATACAATTACGTTGCAGGACGTTGTCATCCAATTTGGGTTACGAGTGGATGGAGAACTATTGACAGGTTCATTACAATATGATTGGAAAAATGTTTGTGACGAGCTCTTAAGCATTCTACCAGATGATCTAAAAGGCTCAAGATTGAGTATCCTGTGGTTGGTGTCCCAGTTTCCAGAATTACCTCCCGATACCGACGACATTGGCGTACGTAAGTATGCACGAGCATACATTATGCAGCTTATTGGAGGATTTTTGTTCACTGACAAGTCAAACACTCTAGTACATCTCATGTTTCTTCTGCTATTGTCTGATTTCGAGCATGTTAGTATGTACTTGTAGGGTGGTGCCTGTCTTGCATGGCTTTATAGAGAACTTTGTCGGGCTACCGATTCACAAGCGTTGGAAATAGTAGGACCGACTGATCCTACTACAGGTATGGGCTTATGATAGATTTCCAATTATGGCACCACAAGTCCAGTTATAGGCCCCAGGTCATCGTCTACTTAGTGCCAGGTATTATTTCATTTATATATTTATTTCATTATCATTTTATGTAAGAATATAAATTAATTGTATTTTTTTATATATAATTTTAGATTAAGTAGTGTATTAGCTGCCCCTGAACAGCCAGCAAATATGTTGCGAGTATACCGAAAAATATTCGACCGATTGATGCACAATTAGGTAACAAACATATATATAAATGAATATTTAAAACATTTTGGATGTATAATTATTCTTTTTTTTTTTTTTTGTCAAATTAATTGGACGCCATACACACAAGATATTTGGTCATCACTACCTGATTATTGTTGTGATGGTGAAGACATCTGGTTGACCGTTAGCCTTTTTATACGCTTCTATATAGTAGAGTGGCAGCATCCAGATCGTGTGTTGAGACAATTCAGTCTGCGATAAATGATATCTTCATTGTACTATACACTCCCAACACTACACTAAATTGATTTGAGAGGTAAGCACGACCAAGATTGGCGTCGAATTCGTGCGGAATATATATCTTACTGGCATGAACAACATGATGGTTGTGCACAAAGAGAAATAACAAATGGGCCAATTGTATCAACTTTTCATGGTATGATTCAATCACGAAGCGATTTATCACATCTGACAACGCTTATTATTACTGTATGATAAGAAATTTAAAATTAAAATTTTTCCAAATATATGATATAAATATTGTTTAATATTTATTTTTTTCATTGTACAGAATAATTTTATTGAATATGTACAACAATATTCAGTAGAACATAATTTACCAAAATTGGGTTCAATGTATCATCAGACATTGGTCAACATAGAAAGTATTATTCAACAAATATGACAATTCAATGTTGCTGACATTGATCGATCGAAGACGTATTCGTCGTATACGACAATAACAACATGGTGAAGCTAATTTAGAGGCACACGAAGACAACCCCATGTGGGATAAGAGCCAGGGGTCGTGGGCAATTTCAACATTTCTTATTTATTATTTTCAATTATTTAATTCCATTGGCCATTTTAACAATTACGAAAATTATTTTCTATTTTTACAAACTAAACTTCAAATTTGGTCATTTATCTAGTCAACCCTACCTTAAACCTTCAATAGTCGGTCTGGACATTATCAAAGCTAAGGCTTCAGCGTAAATAACACCATATGGAGATAAAGAGAAGTTGATTGAATAGAACTTCTTAACCACAGCCACTGCATCAGATTCTGTCCATAAATTTGCATACCCCAAACCTTCAGCAAGCTTCAGCTTGATCAAAATGGCCAAAGTCTCCCTAGCTTCAACGCTCAGACTTCCCGGTCGGTACAAAGCTTGGGCCGCGAGCACCTCCCCTCTTTCATCTCTACCCCCGAACGATCTGGGTGACAAGCAACATCAACATTGAGCTTCCACTCCCCCATCGTCGGATGAGACCAACGCTGCACCCCCTCGGAACACCCGCGCACCAGCCACGTGGTTTTTTTTTTTTTCTTCCTTTTAATAGGAGGGTTAGGTTAAAAATTTTTATTTAGTGTTTTAATTTTTTAAAAATAATAAATATTGTTCAATTGACACCTACGCACTAGAATATTTGAAGCTCGAATTCACCATCCATAGAATTAGAAAATATTATTTTAATTTCGAAACTACATATTATATGAATTTTTTTAACTACAAATATAATAAATTTGTATTTTTTTTTATTTTTTCTAATAAATTTATGTAGTTAATATTTGTCATGCAAAATTTAAAGTTTATGACTAATGTATTATAATTTAAGTTTGAGACTATTAATTCCATAAAAACTCAAGGTTAAAATATTATTTTGGTCATTATATTTTAAAGTTGGTTTAATTTTAATTCATATACTTTCAATTGTCCAATTTGAGTTCCTGTAAGCCCGTGCTTCCATAAATCTTAAATTTAGTCCCTAATGCTAGTTATGGTTTATTTTTTAAAAAACGTTTTTTTATCATCTATTTGATTTTTACTCTAAATCAAATATATTCACATGTATTATTTTCTTGTATGAAAACTATTGTTATTATTTAATCAATTTCGGTAAAAATAAAGTTTGATTAACTAAATTTAAGATTTGTTAAAATTATGAGGACTAAAATTGGACAATTAAAAGTATTGAAACTAAAGTTGAACAAACTTCAAAGTATGAGAACCAAAGTGGTATTATAACCTCAAATTTTTATTTAATTAAAAATTTAGCCCCAACTTAAATTGTAAAATATTAGTCATTAAAGTTTAAATCTTGTATGAAAAAATTTTAATTACTTATAATTTGTTAGGAAAAATAAGAAAATAAAAATAAAAAAAGTTTTGAACTCAAAATAACATTGCTTTAATTCAATAGGTGGGATTTGAACTTCCAACTTCTTTCAAACGAAATATAATGGAGGGTGTAAATTGATAAAATTACAAAAATTTACGGTCTAAATTTATACAATTATTAATTAAAGGTTAAATTGATACAACTCCTAATGCTTAGAAGTATAGATTGAATATTTCCATAAATTTTAAAATACTAACATTTTAATAAAACAAAAAGGTTTATAAAAATATATAATATTAAAAAAACTCCCTATACAATGGACATTCTTTTTTAAAAAAATATTTATGACTATTTTTATGGTAAATATAAAATTTTTTATGGATATGTTGATAATTCCATCGATATTTTCATGTTTCCATGGATTCAATATCGACATGAAACACTAAATCGATATTTCTATTATATCTTAGAAAAAATCCATTAAACATAAAACACATCTAACGCAATGTTATCAAAGTAAACATAATATAAATAACAGACATGTTATCTTATTTAAAAATCATAAAAATTTCTTTTAAAAAAATTTCAAAAGATCTATTTACTAATTTAAATTTTTAAATTTTTTTTTTTAATATTCATCCATATGACATGTCCATATTTTCACTTAGAAATAAGAACTCAATATTTCTATTGGCATCATCCTTTTAAATTAAACTCGAGATGTAATTTTTGGAAGGTTGAGTGGTTTGTGCCAATTTGCACAATATTTTAATACAAAAATTATAAACACTTCAAAGGTTTTTTTTTTCTTTTTTTCTTTTTTTCCTTTCTTCCTAATATGTTCTTCTAGATTTTCCATAATGAAAAATTACATAAATATACCACTGGAAGTAAAGATTGTTTGTCTTATAAAAATTTTGGCTCTATCCCTGAATGTTAATAACCTTCCTGAGAGGTTAAACAATGAAATATACTTTGGAATCATTAATGCGCTTATGAAAATTTTCGTTTCTATTTTCAGACTTTATAATTTGTTCCAAAATATATTATTGGAGAGTTTTTTTTAATCATTAGAAAAAAATGAGAATTGACACAAAACTAATGTACAAAAATTGACAAGCACATGTAACTAATTTACAACATCATTCACATAAATTGATGTGGTAATTTACGTGTAAAATAAGATAACTAGTAATAATTATCATAATTTTCTACGTAATTATAAATAATATCTTGTACGCCTTCTAATTTTTATACATACGTCGTCATATCAATTTTTATCCATTGTTTTAGCAAATATATATACACACATATATATAATATTTTTAGAAGAATTTCAGGGCCTGTTTGGGCACAATAGTGGAGTGGGGTGGAGTGAGCTATAATAGCCCACTCCATTTTTAGGACTCCAACTATTTTTAGTTGGAGCTCCAATATTATGTTCAAAATTAACCCTAGGGAACACTGTTCTCAACCCCACGATGTGTGCCTTTTCACTATTTGCAACATCTCCCTTTCTTCTCCCTCGTCTTTTCTGTCTCCTTTCTTTTCCGATTGAACGAAATGCTCAGATCAATGATGTTCTTCTTTCTCTCTTTACTTCTTCGTTTTTAGATCTGGTTTCCGTGCCGTCTTTAGATCTGGTTTTGCGTTTCTTCATCTCCATCAGTTTCATCGTTGTCAAAACCAGATATGGATCATTAGCCCCTAACTTTATTTTGTCTAGCCTTTCACAGATCTAGAGATTTACGTTTATGGTGGTACTCTTCTTGCATGTTTTTCTCTAGACCCTTCACAGATCTGGATTCGTGTCTCTTCATCTCTGTCGATTGGGGTTTCATCTGACTTCCTTTCTCTCGTTGCCATTTTAAACGTATTCGTTCATTCTTACCCTTGTCGCTCCAAACGAATACTATTCGTTGCTATTCCAAACCTTTGATTCCCTTTGCTGCATCATTCGATTTTCTCACTCTGTCGTTTCAGCCTAATTTGTTTAGTTAAGGGACGATTGTGCTTGATGGGGGATGGATTATCATTTGGAGAGTGGTAAGGGGTGAAGGATGAGTTCTGGAACTTGGTAGGGGGGAGTGTAGGAATATATCAGCATGCAGTGGAAGCAACAAAGATCAATAAATATTCTAATTTATCAATTTTGGCTATAAATAAAGCATGCTCATACAATAATAAGAGAGTTTCAAAACATATCTTTGTAGAACCTCTTAAATCTCAAAATCAGTTATAAATCTTCTCCAAATCTTCTTGTGAACCACCTCAAGATCTTCCCTACTATTCTCTTGGAGTCTTAGATTGAGTTGTAGGACTCAAAATAAGCTTGAATGAAGGAAATTTGGAGAAGAAGCTCACTGATGCAACTTGAAGAACACTTCTTCCACCTTACAAGTTTTCAACAAAACTTTAGCAAGTTCATCAGCTATTGCATGCCCGATTTTCACTTACATCTTCTCTATTTATTGCAGGACAATCATGCATAGAAGTAGGCTACATGAGGTGCAGCTCATGTTTGGAAGATTGAAGCAAAATCAAGTGGATGTTAAGTGAGCTACTTTGTAGGTGAGTGGAGAAATCCAACTTTTCTCTTTTTTGTGTTTTCCCAATTTTGATTTTCAAAATGATTTCTAAAATCAATTTTGTTTTTCAAAACTGAAAACATTTATTAATTTTACAAATTAATTTTTTGATAAAATTAATAATAAATAATTAATTAAATAATTTAATTAATTATAATTAATTTAATAACAAATATTAAATTAATTTTACACAAATTCCAGCTTCATGAATCCCTATTCATGAATTTAATATTTAAATCATATTTAAATATTAATTGATTCTCCAATTCCATTTAATTTCAAGATTAAATATGTAATTATAATACATATAATTACTAATTCTCTTAATTCTAATTTGAACGTTTCAAATTACCTTATCACACTACGCTAAGGCTAGTCCATTTACGAACTAGTAGGGGGACCTCGTGGACCTATAAATCATGGGCTCCAACAATCCGAGATTAATGGGCTAAACTCTTTACACCGAATCAACCCTCATTCATTAACTAATGGGTCACTCCACTAAAGCCCATAGTTGCACTTCCCTAACTGTAGATATATTATGTACACTCGATATAACTATGATTAGTAAGTTAACCTTTCACAGGTTGTTCGTAATAATGGTTGGGTCAAATATCTATTTTATCCCCGATATTATCTCACGTTCCTTAAGTCCTGCTGATCCTCTAATGAACAATTGGTTTGTGATCTGATCAATAAATCGAGTCCCTCTTAGGGTAATGAGAGGATGGGACCCTTTGTTCAAGACCCGGGGTCAACATTTAAGGGAACAACCTCTCTACTATCCCTGAAAGCGAGTAAGAGTGAATTCCATCTTGCATTCTATGCCCCTACCCGGTCTTACCCCCTGAAATGGAGGTTTATTGAGTCAGCGTTGTTGAGTCAACTCTCACCTATGAAAATCTAAGGATAATCCCAAATAAAATAGTTAGCTCAGGTCAAGTTACCTAAGTCATCGCTTTGAAATAGTCAATCTTAAACAGTAAACAACGTTATAAAGTAAAAGTGACTTATTTTGTGGTCCAATCTTGTACAAACCTATTGCACAGGACGCCCTCACTCCTTATGTCATGATATGTATGAATTAGGTTCACATCGTCTGTAAAACTTTACAACTCTTTGTAACAACTATAGAGTGGGTCGTATCCAATAATGTTACTAGAATAAGACACCCAACCTTATTCATATACTATAAATCATTTTGATTAATTACTCGAACCTAATCCACTTTTATGTCTCCACATAAAGTTCAAGTACTCATTTAATAGTCATGGGTCTTTTAATTTATTGGATTTCTAAAACGAAATAAGCAATTCATATATTCAATAACAACTTATTAAATTTTCATAATAAGTTTTATTGTTTACAAACCACAAGTTTTAGGACATAAAATCCAACAGGAGAGTCGAAAGTAATCTTCTTTTCCCTTACCTAGCCGATGATGAGGTCCTTTTTTTTTTCAACTTTAGCTCAAAATTTTGTAAATTATGCTTTATGTTTGTCCACTGTTGTTCATTATTTTGTTTCATGTTCATTATTTTGCTCTGAAATTATGCTTCGAATTTCATTTCATGTTCATTGTTTCGCCATTATCGTCTCTGTTTGTCCATTATTTGTCCATTTTCTAAATTATGGAAAAATGGAGAAACATGTATTCTGGATTATGCTTCTTGAGTTGATTCTAATGTTATTGCTTATACTTATCACTATGTTGTCTATAAGATATTTGATGAATTTTGGTAATTTTGATTAGGTTATTTTCATTCTATTGATGAAGAACGATAAATTTTCTCTGTGCAGTGCCCATTTTTTATCCATTTTGGTCACTGTCTGTCAATTGTTTGTCACATTTGACCTCTATCTGTCCATTGGTTGGCTATTTTAGTAAATTTTGGTATCTTTTTGTCCACTATTTGTTCATTTCAGTCTCAGTTTGTTCATTGCTTGTCCATTTTGTAATTTTTGGTCTCTGTTTGTCCATTGTTTATTGTATATTGATTGACAATAGTTGTTAGGTACTGTTTATTGTATTTATCATTGCTATATCCCTTGTTTTTAGGATGGTTTATTGTATATTGATTGACATTAGTTGTTAGATACTGTTTATTGTATTCATCATTGTCATATCCCATTTTCTAGGATGATTTATTGTTGACAGTAGTTGTTAGTTATTGTTTATTAGGTAGGTTTTTGTCAAAATAGTTGACTTTTATTTATATATGGATCTCACTTAAAAATTTTCATGGGCCAATAGTTCACACAATTATTATATATGGGTCTCACTTCACTTCAACTTTAGGCTAAATTCATTCCATCTACTTGTTTAATGCAATTGGTATGTCATTTCTCTTATCTCCAATATTTTCTTATCCTGTGTTTCATTTCGCATTACCATAAACTTCTTTACATCTTTTGGTTTCTATTGTATCTATTGTTCGTCTCTGATTTTCAATTCTTCTTCCTTGAATAAAATAATTTACTATTGTTTGTCTCTGATTTAAAATCAATTATTGGCCGTTCTATCTACATTGTAGATTTCTTATTTACCATTATTCATGATATTATCTGAAATCCAGTTTCAATGAACAAATTTCATAACTCTAAGCCTATATCCTTTTCTTTTTCTTTTTTTTTTCTTTTTTTTTTTTTTGCATTTTATAATTATGATCTCACTTGCTTTCAACTATAAGGACATATACATTCTATCTACTTCATAAATGCAAATAGTATGTCTTTTCTCTCTTTCTCCAACATTTTTTTTTTATCGCGATTGTTGGCTAGTACCTCCCCTGTTGTAACTTCTTTCGTATAGTACTATGTTCTTTATTGTAACTTGTTTTAGAGTTGGTCTTATTACAAATTAGCCGCATCAAATATTGTTTACCAACTATATATTGCTAAGGTGATAACTATCTCTTATTATTGTGGTTTATGTAATTCTTTTTGGGGTTTAGGCACTATACGTTACGCAACTCCCATTCAGAGAACATTCAGGTTGTTGAAGGGTAGATAGACAATCTTGCGAGAAAAATCATACTACCTAATGCAAATCCAATGTCGAACCATCATGGCATGTTGCCTTCTGCACAATCTTATCAATAGTGAGATGTTTGACGGTGAACTGGCTGAGGATTTGGATGAGGTGGATTCAAACTTTGCTACAACTGGGGGGTGGGGTTGAGATCACTTACATAAAGAGTTCAAATGAATGGATCTCTTGGAGGAATGAATTGACGCAATAGATGTTTACTGAATGGTACTTACGTAATGTGTAGTACCTTTATGCTTCTTTAATCAATTAGAACAATATTTTCTTTGTCATGTTTTGTGAAATGACTTCACTCGGAACTCTCTTAATATCATTATATTTACTATATTTTGTACTTCACTCCACCCATTAATTATGTTTCATACTTTTGTCTATTGTTTAATTGTTTTAAAATGTGTACGTATATATACTAGAATTTCAAGTTCCTTTAGAGCCCAAAGCACACTTGAACTAAAGAGGAAGAAGTGAAGTTAGACAAGTGTTTGGTAGTGTTGGTCGTATTTAGTGAATGGAGATTATACAATGGGACGTTTCGACCTGAGTACCTAGCACAACTACAATGTATGATGATTGAGAAGTTGCCCGACTGTAATATCCAAGGATCACCGAATATAGATTGTTGAGTCAAATCCCTAAAAAAAACTTACCAAGAGATCGCAAAAATGAGAGGACCAGCTTGTAGTGGATTTGGCTGGAATGAGGAATTCCAATGCATCACTGCAAAAAGGGAGTTGTTCGATGGATGGCTAAAGGTGCACGTTTGTCTAAATTGATTCATGAATATTGGTAACATAATTATACATCCATTTTACCCTTCATGCATAGTTATCCTGCAGAAGGTTCTTCTACACAAGTCGTTCTCATACTATGATGATCTGGCCTACATTTTCGGCAAGGATCGGACTATGGGAGAATGGTCAGAGACCTTTGCGGACGTCGGGTCGAACGTGTCAAACCATATGAATGATGGTGTTCCTACTAGTGAATCACAGGATCCGAACATCCCCATGATGTCTAGTCAGGGAATGGACATGTCATAAGATGACATGCATGTAACACGTACTTGTCGGAGCACTAAAGGAGAAAATGCTTCGAGAGGAAGTAAGAGGAAGCAAAGTGGAAATCAATCAACGGTAGAGATTGTTAAGAATGCGATGGACTTTGAAAATGACCAGTTGAAGGCCGTTGCAGAATAGCCGAAAGAAAAACATGCAACTGAGGTTGAATTGTGTGCGGAAGTCGTAAACCAACTCCAAGATATTCCTGAATTGCATAACCGACAAAGGGTGAAGCTTATACAAATCATATTCCGCAATGTGCAAGATACAGAGAACTTCTCATCCGTTCCCACAACCCTAAAGTTAGACTATTGCAACCTCCTCCTTCAAGATAATGTTTGATCAACCCGTGTTTTGGATTGCTTTTCGATAATGAACAATGATTACTTTGTTTCAATTATGAATTTAAGTTTGTAGTAGATTTGATATGAAATCTTGTTGGTCATATTTTAATCATGCAATCATGAATTACTTTATTTTGTCTTACATTTTTTTATACCTAAAAAAAAAGAACTTTATATATGAAACACATGAATGTACTTTTTTTTTTCCATGTTAAGAAAATGACAAAAAAAAAAATGGTTACTTTTTATTGGTTAGATTTTATCATAAATTAAAATCCAATTAATTTTGTATAAATTAGTGGAACATATAGTTTTAATTATATTTTTTAATTATGATATTTTATATGCATAATTATTAGTATTATAAAAGATGATAGTAGAAAAAGGTACACACGATCTAAAATAATCTACATTCAAATTATAGATTGTTATAATTCATACTATAATAACATGCACTTCAAATACAGACTATTATAACATAGACTAAAATACTCTGCACCCCAAACACAGACTATTATAAACTAAATTACTATAGTCTGCACCCCAAACACAGACTATAAAAATGCACATTTTATTATAATCCATAGACTATAATAACCTACTCTGTCCCCCAATCGCCCTCTCACTCTCCAACAAATTTTTTTGGGACAATTTCATACTTCAAACAGTCAAATTGAAAATTTTCAAAGTCTAAAGTTATAGTTGAAACCTACTTCAATTTTTTTTTTTTTTTAAAAAATAACATTATATATATGTTGTTCATTGGGTTTCAAGTTGTTTCAAGTTGTTGTAGGTTGTAGGATTGGTATTTAAGCATTTAATCTACTTTTCGTCATATTAACTTATTCTAAGTATGCATTTTTTTTCATCTTGATTTAGTTCATATACTTTCAGAACGTTCAGATTCTTATAACTTTATAAGAAGAACATTTTGGATCATTATTAAAAATATATTTCACAAACTTGGTTGTAAATTACTTTGGGTCAAGGCCCATAGCAAACACAAAAATGGAAAAACTAGTCATTTATGACTGTTGGAAACTAGTCGTTTATAGCCATTGAAAACTAGTCATTTATAGCCGTTGAGAACTAGCCATTTTCTTGTCATTTTCTTCTTCCTCATCTTCTTTATAAAGAAGAAAGTTTTGCAAGATCAAGGTAGAAATTCTTTCTTTCCAAGATTTTCAACCTTTACTTCTTCTCTCTACTATTTTCTGAGCAATTTTCATCGATTTCGACCCGGTCTCCAACGAGTGCACGTCAAAGATCTGGAGTTGTGTTAACCTTGGGGTGCAACCGACTTTGACGATTTAGCACCAAGGTCACGTTGATCTTGCTTTTGAAGGAACTCTATGAGGAGAGAACCGTGAGCGGATGTAAGATCGTCTCAATTTCCATTTTTCATTAAATATAAGTTTTATAGTTAAACAAAAACAAGATATGCATTTACATAAATTATAGCATGCAATACTAAAGGAAAACTTAGGGTTTCATAAACCCTTACATTTAAAGAACACTTTCTTCAAGAATCCCTCGAACAAGTCACGAACGGATCTCCTTCTCACAACGAGACACCATCAAATGGAGTCTCCTGTATTCTCCTTAGGGATTGAGAATGACAGAAGTTGGGGGCTTTGCCTTAGGGCTTTGAAAAAGGGAAGGAGATGGAGAGGAAGAGAGTGAGGAGAAGAACTTTTCTTCTATGTAAGTTTTTCCCAGAGAGAACTGTTTCTTTTTTTCTCAGTGTTTTTTTAGGAAGAAGATAAATCAAATTCATCTTCTTCTCTCACACAACTCACATAATTGATTGAGAGAAAATGGGGGAGAAAGTTGTAACTCTCTCTCTTTAATTAATTAATATTAATTTAATAAAATTAAAATAATAATAATTATACATATAATAACAACCTTATTATATGTATATGAACTATATGTTATATCCCATATAACATATAATCTATACTTACATATTGTATCAAACACAATATAGCCTGTAAATGTATTTTCTCTCAATAATACATGATATTTAATATAAATCACATTCATATTAAATTCACTTATATGAATCTCATTCATATAATTAATATTTGAATCATATTCAAATATTTAATTCCTCTCGACTTATTTATGGTATTTAATATAAATATATTTATATTAAATTTAATTACATGAATCTCATTCATATAATTGGTATTTGAATCATATTCAAATTCCTCTCATATTACCTTATATTATAATGTATCAAATATATTATATTAATTATATCATATATAATTAATTCCCTCAATTAATTTGAATACTTTAAAGTAATCCAAAAATAATTCTCAATTAAATCCCTATTGAGCTACAGAGGGGACCTTATGGACTTGTAGATTGAAACTCCAACAATACTCGGATAATTATTTAAACTCTTTAATTAAATTATCCCATATTTGTTACTATCGGTCATTCCACTAAAGACCGACAGCTGCACTATTCGCACTACAGATAATTTTTTGTGTCCATTGGATATAACCAATCAACAGTGCGATGACCTTTCACAAATTTCTTGTAAGTACAGCTGAGCCAAAATTATCTTTTTGTCCCTATAGTTACATCTAACTCCTTAAGTATCGTTGATCCCTCTAATGAACAATAAGTTATGGTCCAAGGATGACCAAGTCCCTCTTGGGCTAGGAGAGGGTGTGACCACCATGTTGAAGCCCCAGAATTAACCCTTAAGGGAGCAATTTGTCTGCTTGCCCCTACATCGGGGTGGGAGTGAATTCTGTCTCGTGTAAGCGTGTTCCCAACTCCTTAGTCAGACGAATCCCCAAATGGTAGGCGTGTTGAGTTGGCAATCTGGTCACTCTCACCCATACAAATCAAAGGACCGCCTTGATGAGCAGGAGTTCACAACTCACTCAAGATTCAAGTCATGTCACCTATGGTTATCCTAGTGAAATGTAAGTCTTTATTATTAACGGCGTTATACAAAGAGACTAATCATTTCGTGATCTAGTCTTATACAAACTCTTTGTATAGGATACCTCCACTCACATGTCTCTACTTTACAACACTTGTAACACCTACAAAGCGGGCCGTATCCGTAGTGTCATTAAGATAAGGTACCTAACCTTATCCATCTACTACAGACCATTTAGGTTATTATTTAAACATGACCTACTTATATGTCTCTACGATTTGTTTAAATTATATGAAATAACCTCGGGTCTTAGTTTATTGGATTGAATATATGCTTATAGAATAAAACTTATTTTATTAACAACAATATGTTTATACAAAGTTTACAAACTACAAGATTACAAGAGATTTAGGACACCAATCCCAACTACTTTCAAGGTAGTGAATTTATCCATGGTACAACGATTCGGTTGTTACAAATTTGAAAGTAAGATTCACTCGAAATCATTATCAATGTCGATCAAATCTACAGAGTTCTTGGATCTATCCAAAATTGAAACATCTCCTTCGCTCGCAGTCTTGACAATCTCAATCCGAGAAGTTATTCGCTCAATCTTCATGATGCCATGATCTGAGGGAATAAAGATAAAAGAAAAATTCGTTAGGAAAGGTAAAGTTAAATCGATGCATTGGTACCTTTTCTTCAATATCTCTCTCCACTTTGTTAAACACTTTCTCAGAGTTTATTGCATATGTTTTTACCTTGTGTTTTAATTTTTGTCTGATTTATTATTTCTGCAAATGGATTCCATTGAAAATGAGAATTTGAAACCTAAGTTAACTATTACTTTTCTTATAAAGAATGTTTCTGTTGTTTATAGTTCCATATCTATAGAATTGGATTTTGAGTATACATGGACTATCGTGATCAAATTAATGATAGATCTTAAAAAGAAAAAGAAAAAGAGATCAAATTCCACTTTGTAGTTTCATGTGTGAATAGTTATTTAGCTCCTGTATTTATTTATTTTATGAAAGTAAATGATGATTTGGTAAAGGATATAACCTTATTCATGGAAAGGTATAATCATGAGTTGCCAAATTCAATTAAACTATGTTGGAAAGAAATTTTGAGAGAGGTTATATTTTGATTCCTGATTTTAGATTGCAGAGATATTTGAAATTAGAAAGTTTTCATTTCAAATTTAAAAGAAAAATTAAGAAAAAAGATGGAAAGTAGATATTTGGTAGAATAATTTAAGAAAACAATGACCCAAAAAATTGTGCACTAATTTTCAAAATGATTTGAGAAATTTGGTGAGACAATCAACATATTGTATTTTCATATGTAATTAGTAAATTAGTAAATTGATTTCTGTTGATTGTCTTACGTGCTTGTGATAGAGTTTTAGAATATGTGGGTTTTTTAACATGATATTGGATCTTGTGGTTAATCGTCATTGCCAACTTAGATGTTGATGACACTGATATCTTCTTGATTTGATTCAAATATGTTGAAAATAATTTGATGGGTGGTTTGTTTCACCAAATTCAATTTTTTTTAAGATGGTATTTTCTATTTTGTGAATACATTTATGTTGTTGACTAATTGAAGGCTTTTCCACCTCTATGTTTCATTGTTATCTTCAGTTTAGCTTGAACATGATTAATGGGTGTGCTTTACTTATATTTCGAACCTTAAATTTTAGAATAAATTTTTCAGAACTAGAATGTGATCATTATTTATTGATCCTTATAAATGAATTTCATTCTAAACTTATTTTTGAAATAGTGTGTTGACTAAGTCATCCAACCGAAGACATGATTTGAGAATTTTGGAGAGAGTTCAACATATTGATTTTTTACTTTATGTTGAGTAAATTAGTGGACTGATTAAGGTTGGTTATTAGACATATTTGTGTTTTTGCGAAATGTAGGTTTTGCAACACTACATAAAGTCTATAATGTGGATCTTGATAAGTATGATGGCTTTAAGGTGAAAACATTTTGATCGCATCCAATTTTTAAATTCCAAATTATTATTAATTTGAATGATGATGGTAGTGAGATTTTCTTGATGTGATTAAAATCTTTTGGTTTTTTTTTTTTTTCTGCCCTTAATCCAAAATTTAATTAATTTTAATTAATTAACTAACTAATATTTTGATGATAACAAACCTGATTTTATTTATTAATAATTTGAGTTTTTTGAAGTCTCCATTGTGTAGTGCTCGAAACAACGGTTCCAATGCAATTTGAATCGCCTAAATTGGACATCAAAGAAGAATGACCAAAACAAGCTTAATGAGAAAATTTCAAGTTGATTATATGGCAGAATTTTTCTCATCAAAGTGGACCAATTGAAATGTGCCACTTGGAGCAATGGAGAAATGACACATGGTGAACTTTTGATTTTTGGATTGATTTTAAAAAGAAAATGAATTTAATATTGTTTTATATTTGTGTCTAACGGCTAGTTTTGGACACATGGTAGATATTTGCTTTTTGTTGAGTTTTAAAATAAATGATTTTAAAAGATATATATTATTATATTATTTTTTGTTTATGTCTAACAGCTAGTTGAGTTTAAAACCTCCACCATTTATTTTTAATTTCCAAGATCCAATGGTCCAAATTAAATGTGGTTTTCAACAATTTTTCCTCTCTAACTAAACTCATCTTCTTCTCCAAATCATGACAACAATTTTTATTATTTTCAATGTTCCATAACTCATTAAGCCACCATTGTTGCTCTCTCTCCATGCTCCAATTTTCTTCTTTTCATCTTCTTTTTTAGGGAGATATTTTACGTTGTGAGGATTGATTTTACTCAAGTGCAAAATTTGTAAAACCCCTCTTTTAGAGAGTTTTTCAAATGTGCTATTTATTTTTCTAAACTATTGTAAGGGTTGCTCTTGATCCTGAAAAAAGAGTCATTGTAACGGTTTGATCCTTAACCGTGGAAAGGATCGGGTTTATTCTTGTTTCAGAAAAAGAACGTTGTTGAAGGAATAGTGAATTCCACAATGGAAGTGGGATCATCCCAATTTTTAATTTTGCACAGAATACAAAAATTTACATAACAATAATTATGCATTAAACAGGAAAATTTTACAACATGCAATAAAGAAAGGGATAGGGTTAGGGTTTCAAGAAAACTTACCATTGAAGAACAATTCTTCACGTGATTCCTCTTCCCCAAATTGATCACAAACAAGAAACCACGACAATTACTAAATCAATATTTGGTTGGACACTACCACAAGAGAGTTTTTTGTATTCTCTGTAGAGGATGAGAAATACAAAATGTGTGGGCTCTGTGTATTTTAGGAAGAGTGAGAGAGTTTGAGAGAGTTTTCTGTGAGTTTTCGTGGAATCTAGAGAGAGCGTAATTCACTTCTGTAAATCTTCTGTGAAGAAGATGATGATCACACAAACACCACCCACCACACGATTAAAAGATGAGAGAAAATAGGGAGAGGGAGTTAACTCACTCCCAAATTAATATTAAAAAAATGAGTTAACAAAAAATAATAATAATTCAATATATATTTATATGATAACTAACTTATTATATAATATACATTAAACCATATGTTATATCGTATAAAATACATAACCTATAGTTTTAATATTGTATCAAATACAATATAACCTATAGTTTTATTTCTCTCAATAATGTATGATATTTAATATAAATCACATTTATACTAAATTCAATATATGAATCTCATCCATATAATTAATATTTGAATCATATTCGAATATTTAATTCCTCTCAATATAAACTTTATATTATAATGTATCAAATACATTATATTAATCATATCACATATAATTAATTTCCTCATTTAATTTGAATAATTCAAATTAATCCAAAATTAATTCTCAATAATTCCTATTGAGCTATAGAGGGGACCTTATGGACTTGTAGATTGAAGTTTCGATGATACTTGAATAATTAATTAAACTCTTAATTAATTATTCGACATCCATTAACTGTCGGCCACTCTATTAAAGGCTGACAGTTGCACTTTTTGCACTACAGATATATTTCTGTGTCCATCGGATATAACTAGTCAATAGTATGATGACCCTACCAAAATTGCTCATAAATATAGCTAGCCAAAATTACCGTTTTGTCCCTGTAGTTACATCTAACTCCTTAAGTATCACTGATTCTTCTAATAAACAATAAGTCATAGTCCAACTATGACTAAACCCTTGTCGAGCCAAGAAAGGGTGTGGCACCACATTGTTCAATCCCTAGAATCAGCCCTTAAGGGAGCAATTTATTTACTTACCCTGACATTAGAGAATGAGTGAATTCCGTCTTGTGTAGTTGTGTTCCCAACTCCCCGATCGAATCCTCAAAATGGTAGGCTTATTGAGTTGATGATTTGGGCACTCTCACCCATATAAATCAAAGGACCACTTTCATAGGTAGGAGTTCACAATTCACTCAGGATTCAAGTCATGTCACCTATGGTCATTATGGTGAAATGTAAGTCTCTACTATTAACAGTGTCATATAATGAGACTGGTTATTTCATGGTCCGGTCTCATATAATCTTCTTTGTATAGAATACCCTTGCTCACATGTCTCTACATGAATGATCAGGATCAGATCATTTGTAGCACTTTACAACAATTGTAACAACTACAAAACGGGTCGTATTCATAGTATCGCTAGGGTAAGGTACCCAACCTTATCCATCTACTATAGACCATTTAGATTATCATTTAAACATGATCCACCAGTATGTCTCTACATGCATGTTTAAGCTACAGAAGATAACCTTAGATGTTATCTTATTGGTTTTATGGTTTGATGCTACTAAGTGTCAAATAAAATATCTCATATTTTATTTAATAAATAAAATTTTTTGTACATTACAATTACAAACTACGAGACCCATGAGATCTAGGGCATCAACTTGAACAATCTCCCACTTGTCCTAAAGCTAGTGGGTTGTACATCATAAAAGTCATACTAATATAAAAGTACATAAAATAGTAAATAAGGGCATAATACACGCCCAGTACAAAATCTCTCACTTTCCTTAGACTAGATGTGGCTTGTCCCGTAAACCCATACTCTACAAATGACCTTCAAATACCTTAGTCGTGAGGGCCTTTGTAAATGGATCAATAACATTATGCTCCAAAGCTATTTGCATGATGATCACGTCCCATCGATGCACTATCTCTTGAATGAAATGATACTTCCACTCTATGTGCTTCTCGTGCTTGTGAATCCTAGGCTCTCGGGAATTAGCCACAACATCACTATTATTACAATAAAGGGTGATGGGCTTAGATATATCTGAAATTTTCTGAGCCAAACAACTTCTTTAGCAGCTTCACAAGCCACTACGTATTCAACCTTCATAGTGGAGTCAGCAATGCACCCATGCTTGGTACACTTTCAGACTACTGCCCCTCCATTAAGAGTGAACACTGATCCTGATTTGGATTTCCTAGAATCCTTATCAGTATGAAAACCATAGCCCATGGATACTATAAGGATCAGATTCTTAGAACCATACACGAGCATGTAGTCCCTTGTTCTCTATAGATACTTGAGGATGTTATTAATGGCGGTCAAATGATCAAATCCTAAATTAGACTGATATCTACTGACTATCCCCACCGCATAGTAGATGTCAAGTCCAGTACATAACATCGCATACATCAGGCTACCAACAGCTGATTCATAAGGGATTCGTCTCATTTCCTCAACTTCTTGAGGTATCTTAATAAAGGAACTTGTTTTACAGATAACCTTTGAGTGGAAGCAGATCGTCCAAATCCCATTGTGATTGAATGCATACATTTACTGTCATATAGAACAGATTATGCGTCAAAAACTAAATTACTGCATGCTTCTGGATTAAAAACTAGGTTTAATGATTTTACCTTTGAAGAACCGTTCTTCAAGATAATCCCTCCAATGAACTCATACACCAACACGTCGAACAACTCGAATATTCCTCGAACAATCAACAAGTAAAAACTTGATCCCCGAACTAAACAAGACACTACCACTTGGTGACCTTGGTATTCTCGGTGTGAGAATTCATGAGTGATGGGCTCTAGCTAATTTTGATTAGAGGGGAGGTTTTGAGTTCGAGGAGGAAGATGATCGAGTAGGGAACAAGGCAGTCGTGTAGACGACGAAGTCTATTACATAAACAATGTTACTCGATCGTTTAGTCTCCCAAGTAATCGTGTTGTAACTCAATTGTTAATTCTTGTCTCGTGTTTGGAATAATAAAATCAATTTTTATTTATCCCACTTTTTTCATAAAACCAAATAACTATCCACTAAGGGTGGTTATGGAGAAAAAGGATTTAATTATCAAATAATTAATAATTATAAATAAATATGATAACTAACTTATCATATTATATTTATAACCTATAGTTTTAATATTGCATCATATACAATATATAAACCATAGTTCTTTTTCTCTATTTTATGGCATTTAATATAAATTATATTTATATTAAATTTAATAATTATGAATCTTATTGACAGAAAATATATTTAAATCATATTCAAATATTAGTTCCTCCAATCAAACTATAATGTATCATATACATTATGTTAATTATATCATATATAATTGAATTAATTTAATTATATCATATATAATCAAATTCCCTCTTATTAATTTGAACATTTCAAATTAACCCAAAAACTTATTCTCAACTTAAATCTATTGAGCTACCATGGAGACCTTATGGACCTGTAGCTTAAAGCTCCAACGATACGTGAATAACTGATTAAACTCTTTAATTACATCACCACCATCCATTAACTGTCGTGCACTCCATTAAAGACTGACAGTTGCACTTTTCGTACTATAGATATATTTTTGTGTCTATTGGATATAACCAATCAACAGTACGATGACTCTCATAAATCGCTCGTAAGTACACTTGGATCAAATTACCGTTTTGCCCCTATAGTTACATCTAACTCCTTAAGTACCACTGATGCCTCTAATGAACAATAGATCATAGTCCCACTATGACTAATCCTCTCTCTGGCCAAGATAGGGACAGCGCCACATTGTTTAAGACCTGAAATTAGCGCTTAAGGGAGCAATTTATCTACTTACCCTGCTTTGAGGAAGGAGTGAATACCTGCTTGTGTAGCTGAGTTCCCAGCTCCCTAATCAGACGAATCTAAAAAATGGTAGGCTTGTTGAGTCGGCGATCTGGTCACTCTCACCCATGCAAATCAAAGGACCATCCTCATAGGCAGGAGTTCACAACTCACTTAGGATTAAGGTCATGTTACCTATGATCATTCTAGTGAAATGAAATTCTCAATTATGAATGCATTATATAATGAGACTAAACATTTCGTGGTTCGATCTTATACAAACTCCTTTGTATAGAATATCCCTGCTCGCATGTCTAATACATGAATGATCAGGATCAGATTATTTGTAGCACATTACAACGTTTGTAACGCCTACAAAGCGAACCATACTCGTAGTATCACCAGGATAAGGTACCCAGCCTTATCCATATACTACAAACCATTTAGATTATCACTTTAAACACGTTTCACTTGTATGTTTCCATATACATGTTTAGGTTACAATGATAACTATGGATCTTAGTTTATTGGTTTATGGTTAATGTAACTAAAATATTATATATTTCATAGACAGAAGTGAATAAAATATCATATACTATAAATCACAGAATGTTTGTTCATATAAGTGTTTACAAACTATAGAACCCTACGAGATTTAGGGCATCAACCCCAACACTTAGGACACTGTTCCCTAGACAAAATAACTCCATGTCCGAAAGAGAGTAAACCTTTCATGGAGTTCTGCATCGAAAACTTGACAAGCATCTTGTCAATATATAATACTTCAGACTGTGCCAGCGATTTGTTCTTTCGATCTCTAAAGATCTGAATGCCCATAACAAATTACGCCTTTTCCAAATTTTTCATTTGGAATTGGGTCACTAGCCAATTTTTAATTTCAGTCAGCATGCCTACATCACTTCCGATGAGTAGGATAGTCTACATACAATAATAGTAAAGCAATTGAACTGTTGATTATTTTCTTGTATACACAAGGCTCATCAACATTTTGATCAAATCCATAAGATTTGATCACAACATCAAATCTTATATTCCAAGATCGAGAAGCTTACTTCAATCCATAAATGGACCGATTGAGCTTACAAACCTTTCGCTCTTAACCTTGGGTTATGAACCCCTCAGGCTGCTCCATATAAATGGTCTCCTCAAGATTGTCATTTAGAAAAGCAGTCTTGATATCCATTTGCCAAATCTAATAGTCATAATATGAGGCAATGAACAAGAGGATCTGGATAGGCTTCAGCATAGCAATGGGTGAGAAAGTCTCCTCATAGTCGCCTCCTTCAACTTCAGTATAATATTTTGCCATAAAATCTGTATAGCATGGAAGTCTGGGTGGCTTAGAAACCTAGTATAACCTTTTTTGGGTAGAAAAGCTATTTCATGGAAGTCTGCAAAATAGACTTGTATAGCAAGGTCCACCATGAAATATGAATTTATAACTCTAGAATTAGCAAGATAAGAGTTTGAGTGGCTTAGAAACCTAGTGGGAGATGCATCATTGTGAGGGACATGAGTATGAGTGGCTTAGAAGTCTACTAGGAGATGTATCCTCGTGGAGGGCATTAGTACCAATCTATTTGCACCGTGATTCACAGGTTGTCATAGGAATGGCCAAAAATAGTATGTATGATGGCAAGAGGAGACATATATGCCTCAGGCATGGAGTTGTGAAAAAATTACTGAAAGGAGGATTATTTCATTGTAAAGTTTGAGAGGAATTTTGCAGATCATCTCACTAAAGGCCTAACAAGGAGAGTAATTCTAAAATTTTCTATAAGTATGGGAATGAAACCATTATGGGGTCCAGCCTTTTATCTGGGTGGTCTATTGCGATAGACTTGATGGTCCATAGCCCTTTATTAAGGTGGTCTATTGCGATAGACTTAATGGCTTATAGCCCTTCATTTGGGTAGTTCTAATATGAACTTGATGGACAAAACTAAAATCTTTAAAATTTTCATAGCCTTTCCTTTAGGTGGTTCTGGTATGGACTTGATGGATAATTGTAAAATCTTCACAACTCAGTTTTTTAGTGGTTTGTCTTTGATAGACTTGATAAAGTTTGTCTTGGTATGGATTAGATGTGAAGTCTTCATATCTCAATTTTTGAGTGATCTATTGCGATAGACTTGATGAAGCAAGTAACATGATTGTAAAGGTGTGGCCGCCTTCTGTGGAAAAGTTTAAGGGTCTTTTTCTAGATCTTTCATGTTAACCTGAGGTTCTATGTGCGTTATCGTAGATAGCACGCTTTTATCGCATAATCAATGAAAATTTAAGGAGTAAAACGTGTTATGGGGATCTCAACCGTAGTTATTAAAAGTTTAAGAGGTTATTTCCCTACTTCACTATGCATCAATTCAAATTGTAAAATATTGATGCTTAAGTTTGTTCTCCTATCTTTGCTCAGAAACATTTTTAAAGTTTTAAAGTTTCAAAGTTCTCAAGGTTTTTAAGTTTTTTCTCCTGTTGATTTGCTAGACTAGTCATTTATGGAGCATTTTTGGAAATGACTATGGGTCGAGGCCCATAGTAAACACAAAAGTGAAAAAAACTAGCCATTTATGATCGTTGGAGATTAGCCCTTTATAGCCATTGAAAACTAGTCGTTTATAGCTATTAAAAACTAGTTGTTTATGGCCATTGGAAACTAGCCATTTATAGTCGTTGGGAACTAGCCGTTTTCTTGTCCTTTTCTTCTTTTCTCATCTGCTTTATAAAGAAAAAAGTTTTGCAGGATCAAAGTAGAAATTCTTTGTTTTCAAGATTTCCAATCTTTACTTCTTCTCTCTACTAATTTCTGAGTAATTTTTCAACGATTTCAACCCGGTCTATGATGAGTGCACGTCAAAGATCTCGAGTTGTGTTAACCTTGGGGAGCAACCGACTTTAGTGATTTAGTACCAAGGTCGTGCCAATCTTGTTTTCAAGGCAGTGGGTTTATCCACGACACAACGATTGACATTCGATTTCAATAATAACAAACTCTATACACCATAAAAACCTTTTTAATATAAATTAAATTCTGGATACATTTAACAAAAGAAAGAAAGCCATTGAGCATAATTTCGTGTTGAACTTGTGATTGAAAAAATAAAAATAAAAGAAGCAATTAAAATTTAAAAAAAAAAAAAAAAAAGAAGTTAAAACCATCACATTTTAAAGGTAAATGAACCAAAATAGACATATAACTAAAATGGATAAAATCTGACCCAGAAAAATAATAAAAATTTGACCAAAACAATATCTTTTCTGAAATTATGATAAATACAATTGACAAAACCTTACTAAATTTAGACAAGAAAATTAGGTATAATCATTTATACCTCATTTGATAATTATTTTATTCTTTGTTTTTTTTAAAAAAATTAAGCCTATAGACACTACTTCCACCTCCAAATTTATTCTTTTATTATCTACTTTTTATCAATAGTTTAAAATATCAAGCTCAATTTTGAGAACTAAAAAAAGTAGCTTTTAAATTTTTATTATTATTTTTTTTAAATTTGGAATTCGGCTAAGAATTCAACCATTGTACTTAACAAAAATGCAAATCACTCTAAAAAATGTATATGATATAGGTTTAATTTTCAAAAATAAAAATAAAAATCCAAATGGTTACCAAATGAGGCGTTAGCTTTTAGTTTTTGTATTTGAAAATTAAGGATTTGCACACTATTTTCACTTTCAAATTTCTTCATTTGTTATCTACTTTTTACTAATTATTTAAAAAGCAAGCCAAATTTTGGAAACAAAAAGTAACTTTTAAAAAATTATTTTTATTTTGGAATTTTGGCTAAGAATTCAACTATAATACTTAACAAATATGCAAACCAAGAAATGAAGAAGAAATAGGCTTCAATTTCAAAAACCAAAAATAAAAAATGAAATGGTTACCAAACGATGTCTAAAATTTTTAAAACACACGGTCCTATTTTGCAATTTATAGTTTTTTTTAATTGAAAATCAATTATAAACCATATTAATCATAACAAAAATATATGGTAATATGTAATTCTCTTTTTTTCTTAATATTAACCATTTCTAGACACCATTAAAAAAATATTAACTATTTCTAATGTAGTTGCCATATAATATTTTGGCAAATACTGTTTTTAGTACTATTTTCTTTTCAAGTATAACAAAAATTTTAAAGATAATTATTTTAAATGATAAAATTATAGGTAACAATTTTAAATATAGCAAAATATCACTATCTATCATAGACAATGACATTTTGTTATATTTATAAATAAATTGACTAATTTTTCTATATTTAAAAATATTTCTAATTTAAAATTGTCAATCTTAATAAAATGAATAAATATCTTCGTGGTTCAACTATTACTCGTATTCGCCTTTTTTAACTTTCAATACAATAATTTGTTTAAGTTCAACTCATGATGAGAATTCAAAACGTTAGACTCCTAATCTTAAACGTTTATACTTTAACTAATTTAACTATACTATGGTTGACTTTTTAGTATGATAGAGATGAAATAATCAAAATCATTCAACTAATTTTAGAGGTTCCATTTATTTTTTTAATTTCTAAAATTAAAATCATACCCAAAAAAAAAAAAAAAAGAAAGAAAAAACACGGGAAATTCTGAAATTCAATTTTAGGAATTCGACTCATCCGCCTCCATGACTGGTTCCTTAGCAAGTAGCAGCAATGAAGACAAAGCCTCCACCTCGCTCTCTTCAATCTTCACATTCTTTCTTAGCTTTTCCAACGATTCCTTCAATTTCAAAAGCTCATCCAAATCCAGATCTTCAATTTTCATCAATTCTCCTCTCGATTTCATCTCCTTCTCCATCATTTCTCCCTTCTTCTTCTCCATTTGCAATTGTTTAACCAGATCGATCAGTTCCTCGTTCTTTTTCTTCGTCATTCCGTTCTCCCTCACCGCCGGAATCCGAATCGCCTCCGGTTCGCGATTTAGGTATCGATCGATGACGTCCTCAACATTTGGATTGCCGAACGAGAACGCCTTACCGCCGGGAGAGAAGACGACAATCGCGATCTCTAAACCACACAGAGTAGCGAGATCGTTCGCTTTCTTGAACAGACCGTTTCGGCGTTTCGAAAAGGTGACTTGTCTGCAACCTCTATCCTTTACCATTTTCATATCGATCTTTCGCCTTCCCATTGATAACGTAGTTTTAATTGACTTTCTATTGAAAATTTAACCGATCTGAGATTGATTCCTGAGGAGATCTGTGATTCTAATGTAATGGATCGGAAACCAGAGGGTTTTTTCTTCAATTGTTTCTAATATCGGATTTTTGGTGTCTGTTTTATACACATTGTTTAGTTCAATTTGTTCACTAACATGGAAGGCTTTTAAATCTCTTTCTAAATTTGCCTCGTTGTTGGAAATTTTGAGATCCTCATTATGTTCAAGGAGGCTTATAATGTCCCGGAAAACTTTACGAAATGACCAACTCTATAAAACTCTTCTATGATTAATTTATTCCTAGAAACTTATGAACTACCAATTTTATCTCTAATTTAAAAAACTCTTCAAACCGCGTCACATTTCTTCTTCCTTCAACGATTTCGATTTCTTCGACTCTTCATTCAATATGTATTCAGTGCAACACCAACATTCCACTAACGCATTTATTCCTAACTAATATTCTACCAATAGCATTGAATAACATTGATATCAAGAATGGCCACTAACGCATTTATTCCTAACTAATATTTTACCAATAGCATTGAATAACATTGATATCAAGAATGGAAGGTCACCCTCAGTTATTCATTTTTCATCGAACGCTTTTCATTCTTCTATTGTTCTCTCAGAGTTTCAGTACAACATCCTCATTATCAATCATTTTCATCTTTGTTCATTTCATTGTATCTTTGGGTATAGAAGGAGATTTTTTCGTCAAATCCAAAACGGAGAGAATGTAAGTGATATTCTACAGTATTTCTTGTCCCCCAGGTCATTTAGTATTGAATGAACGATTGTATAGCAATATATAGATGGTTTATTATAATATAAATGCTTGTTTAGTATTATATGAACGATTGTTTTGTATTATATAAAAGATTGTTTAGTATTATATAAATAATCTTTTATATTCTACTTCATGATCGTGTAGTATAAAGGATCATGTATATAATACTGAACAATCGTAGTATATACGCGATCGCTTATACAATTTTAAGTGAACACTTATAAATATTTGGATGATCATTAATCAATTACTAAGCAATTTCTTAAGATTTGATTAAGTATTGCTTAAAATTTGCTAATCCAATTGCAGATCAATGATGCTACTTCGCATCTTTGTACAATTTGGTAGGGAATGAGACCAATCGAGAAGCAATTATGTTAGAGGTCATATGAAATATTTGAAGGTCGGAAAGATATAACAGTTGGTGAATTAGTGAATATTATGCACCAACGATTGAATATCGATTCAGATATATTTTATATACACATCAAATATTGCTATAATCTGTTGGTCTCAACTTTCCCAATTGACATAGTCGACGATGAAGATCTTAGCTTCTTTTTAGAAGGCAGTGATGCATCCCGGATGGCGTTATTTGTATCATTTACACCTTGCGAAAGTCATGGAGTACACACTGAGAATATGTACCAACAATGCAATCCAATGAACCAACTCATTCCAATTAGTCAAAACTTTGGATATGCAACCACTCCAACACATAGTATTCCCACCATGGCTTCAATGGATGATCATATTGAGTCATGTAACTTGGGGGAAGATCGAAGTTAAACTTGGTTTGGTCACAACAATGAACCCAGATGTACTCCACGGTTTGATACTGACTATGGATATGAACAATCTTCTCCATTACATTCATGTTTCAACCCTACATGCTCTTGTCCCACTAGTTGTGATACCTTCGGTTCAAATGCATTCTACCATTTCAACCCAACCATTTGTAGATATACCCAGACCAGAGGGTCCATCGTATGACAACCTCATCACAATACCTCATGACTGTCTGAATGATGAGGATATAAAGGTTGGTCAAATTTTCCTTTTGAAATATGACTTGTCAGTTAAATTGTCAATACTTGTAATAAAAAAGAACTTCGACCGTTATTTTATGAGGTGGAATTATGGATGAAATGCGACGATGAAAATGCGTTGAGTACTCAAGTTTTCTCAGTGGAATCCAAGTGTAAACCCCACTGAGTTTCCTGGTAAGTCCATGGTCGAACTCAAGAACTTGGGAAAACAATATGCGGTGGTAATTTTTCAGAAGATTTTGCAGTAACCAAATAAATCAAGTAGTTGTTGAGATTGTTGTTGCGGTAATAAAAATAAACAAATGTGGCGGAGTTTCGAAAAGAGTTGATAAAACGGAAGATGCGATGAGTATACGGTGAATGGGTAGAGAAAGGTTTCGGCCAACACTTCCTAAGATGCGTTCATGCTATGTGATCATACAACACATATACAATAGTAAACCATCTCTCGATGGGAATGCTACGACTTCTAATGCTAGAACGCATGCGATATATGCAATAAGTCTATAGGACCTACACATAAGCCTCTATTCTTATTTATGCGATGACAAAATGACACACACATAAATAAGGCGATCACATAATATCATATCTATCTCTAGGGTGCATGCAATACAGGTTGACAAACAGAGCTTATCTCTAAGTCCCTATCTCTTGTTTATGCAGTTCTAATCTTGCTCTCTCGAGTCTAGATTCTAACCTAGCTCTCTCAAGTCTTAGGTTCTTTCTTTAGACTCTCTCTCGAGTAGCTCTAAAGGGATGTTGGGCACAGCATAAAACAAGATAATTGCAAACAATGAAGATCCTAGGTCATATTAGCTTAGTTCATCTCAACCCATTCGATAAGTTTAGCTACTCATGCGTGCTAAGAGAGTGAACAGATGTAGTTAAAGAACTTCCATTGTATAAATATAAAGTTGAAGTACAAAATAACAATGCAAGAAGAGAATAAAGAGCTTGGTAGCAATCTCTTGCTTCCCAGGCTTTTACACTATTTTTTCTATTCTTGTTCAAAAGATAATCTTGCTCTCGTGAGAGTCGGCCCGCTCTCTGCTTTTTACGCCTCTGGGTTCTTTCTCGAGTTTCCCTGAGCGATCTTCCGGCGTCTCTACCCTTCTCTCGCTCCGCCTTAAAAATAAAAGAAAACTATGAACACGGCTAAAGCTATGAACAAAGATTTACTGAATTCTGAACTCGTGAACCCCTTTTCTGAAGGATGCCTTCGGTATTTATAGAGCTTCGGGGTGAAGGGTGACTTCTCTCTTATGATTGTACAGATGGGATGGCTTTAATTCTCTGACTGATGCGCCGAATATTTTTCACCGAAAAGCTGAATGTACTTATTATCGTTAGCGGCCTGTCAACTTAATTCGGATTCGACCGTCATCAGCTTTCTGTCCCATCGTGATTAATTATGCCTTTCACCCAGATGCACCCACCAAGTTGTGACGGCTCTATACGGCAATCCTTCTTGAGCAGATGTTTGCAAACACAAATCACCGCAAAGTCTTGCGGTAATGCTGCGTTCGACCGTTGATTTCTTGCGATCGCACTTTTCACCTTGCGCCAACGCATATTCTGCATAAAAATATAAAAATTAACCGTTTCTATGTGATGAACGCATACGACTGCAATGTTATGAACTTAATGCTTTTTGGACGCAACCTAACATATTTTATCAATTGAAGCCAACATTGTTTAAGAACTTAGCACTGTAATAACGTGCATTTCTGCCCGTTATCAATTACCTTGTAAAGAAGCTAACGACAAGCTTGTAAATATATTTTTGTTCATATTAACCATAATCAGTAATTCGATCCTTCACAGGTCGTTTGTATTTACAACTAGGTCAAAATTACCGTTTTGCCTCTAAAAATACATCTTACTCCTTAAGCTCCTACTGATCCTCTATTGAACAATTGGTTTATAGTCCAATTAACCATGACCCTCTCAACCGTGAGAGGACGATGCCTCGTTGTTCAAGATCAAGAATCAATGTTTAAGAGAACAACCTATCTGCTAACCCTAAATTGGGTAGGAGCGAATTTCTTCTTGCATAACTATGTTTCCAACTATGTATCAAGTCTTATCCCCAAAATGGGAGGCTTATTAAGCAGTGTTGGACTACTCTCACCTATGCAGATCAAAGGATAATCCCGAATAAATAGGAGTTCGTAGTTAGCTCAGAATTAAGATCGAGTTACCCTAGGTCATTGAACTTGAAATAGTCAGTTTTAACAATAAACGGTTGTTATAAAGAAAAGTGACTATCTCGAGGATCGATCTTATGCAAACTCATTGCATAGGATGCCACCACTCACATGTCTCTACATGAATGATTTTTGGATCACTTCATTTTTATCGGTATACAAAATGGGTCGCATCCAATAGTGTCACCAAGATGAGGTACCCAATCTCATCCATATACTTATAAACCATTTTGGCTATATATTAAAACTTGATCCTCATGTCGCCACATAAAGTTAAAGTGTTCATATTATAGCCATGGATTCGTTTATTGGACTTTTATAATAAAATGCAATATCAATAACAGTTTATTGAATAAAATACTCAATAAATAACACTTTTATAATAAATAGAATATGTTAATAATATTTACGAACTGCAAGTTTTAGGAGATTCCCAACATTGAGGAGATTGTATTACAACGGTTGGTAAGAGTTTATCAAATCCATTGTAGGTATGACAAGATGACGACAAATATAGTAGAATGCCTCAATAAAGTGTTGAAAGATGCACGAGAACTACAAATCACGAAGTTCGACATACACATGCAATGGCATGCACAAATATTGTAACTGATCACGCAATGAGTGTTCTTAAGGAATCAGAACTGATGTCTAGAACATATCGTGTTTCTCCTGTGGACATGCATATAATTAATGTGGACGATGGATATTTGGGGGGTTGATCTACGTTCATGGACATATACTTGCATGGAGTTCAATTGCATGCAGATCCCATACTCTCATGCAATATCTACGACAACCCTTAGAAACATTAATGTTCAAACATTATGAGCAAAATAGTTTACAGTTGAATATGTGTTTTCTGCTTATGTAGAACCGACCTTCCCTATTGGACATAGACAAGAATGGAGTTGAAGATCAGATTTTGAAAACTTCGAACTTCTACCACCACGAAAGGTACCAAGTGTGTGTCGATGTCAAACTGTTAGGATACTTTCTATTGGAGAGGAGCCATAACAAATCCACAGGTGTACACGATGTGGTAAGAGAGGGTATAACAAGAAAATGTACAGACAAACATTATTAATACCTAGCACTGGCTCATCTAGGCTCGATGATATGTAATTTATGGACGATCATTTACTTGTGTATAAGTGATCGTGTACTTATTTCTATGAGATCGTTTACTTTTTTTATGAATGGTCGTTGACTTATATATATGCGATCGTTTACTTATATATATGTGATCGTTTAGTATTATATAAACGATCGTTAGTTACTTACAGACGATTGTTTAGTTATTTCTGTACGGTCGTTTATTCATGTTACTTCTTGTTGTACTTTTTTAATATTATTTGATTCAACATAGATATACAGTGCAAATTCATTTAAAAAAAATCAATTATAGATTACCATACATGTTGATTAGCCCACAACTGGGCAACGTATTGTTTCCTAAACAATTCCATATTATTCTGTTCTAAGAAATCCCTATCTGTATCCGTTACAAGATATTCTATAAACTCAGCACAAAAAATGTCAAAGTCAAGAGACTTGCCTTATTGGAGAGTTATCTTCAATCTCTTCACTTCCCATGACCCGTACTTGAATTTTCTATGTCGCTTGTCATATCTGACGGAAATCAACATCGAAGGTATTGATCTGGCCACTAACTGAAGATAACCATCATGTATATCACTATCTATGTAGTTAGACATTGAGTCAAATACGTAGATGGTGCACGATTCCAAATTGATAGTAAACATGAGCCAGTGTTATTTGATGTTGATTGACCCAAATTTGAAGTCAACCTCTGTCCATGATGGTTTATATTCTTCTTGTTGTCCAAGTACATAGTCAATGAAATAAGACGATCCTATTGGGATTGGTGTCCTAATTCTCCCGGAGTCTCGTTGTGTTGTAAAGATACACATTATTCATGAATAAAATAAGTGTTATTTAATTCTGGCATTTATTCAAATCCAATAAACTAAGCTCCTTGGTTATCTTATGTAAACTTAAGCATGTATATGTGATATACAAGTGGATCAAGTGATAACCTAAATCGGTCTGTAGTATAAGGATTAAGATGGGATACCTGATCCTTGTGACACTACGGATACGGCCCGCTTTGTAGAGGTTTGCAAGTGTTGTAAACTACTACAGATGATAGATCCTGACCATTCGTGTGGAGACGTGGAGTACGGGTGTCCTATACAAAGAGTTTGTATAAGACCTGGACCACGAGATGACTAGACTCTATATATAACGTCGTTGATACTAGAGACTTGCATCTCACCTA